>NC_052334.1:2218237-2442965 GCF_016432855.1 Salvelinus namaycush
TAGATGAGTGTTGTATTTGTACTGCTCTTCAGGCTGTTGTTTCACTGTGACTAGCAACGCAGTAGTAGACACCACTGTCCTCCACAACCAGCTCAGAGATCTGCAATCAATCAAGCACATTTAGAAAAAGGCCTTTTTGGCACGTGTTTGTAAAATAAACTCAGCCAAAGACCCAAAGAGAAGAAACGTCAAGAGGAAGCCGGCTCAGATGCTCTCCATCACCTGCAGGATGAACCTGTTCTCCGATGTGTCCAGGTCCTCTTTGTATCGCCCCAGGGTTTTCTCGTACTCCTTAATGAGGAACTCCACTGGGCCTCCATAGCGGACCTGTTGGTACCAAAGCATGTTATGGGTACCACACCTTCTAACCTGCTGGACACCCCACCTCACCTACCAACCTGTTGGCCACCCCACCTCACCTACCAACCTGCTGGCCACCCCACCTCACCTACCAACCTGCTGGCCACCCCACCTCACCTACCAACCTGCTGGCCACTCCACCCCACCTACCAACCTGCTGGCCACCCCACCTCACCTACCAACCTGCTGGCCACGCCACGCCACCCCACCTCACCTACCAACCTGCTGGCCACCCCACCTCACCTACCAATCTGCTGGCCACTCCACCTCACCTACCAACCTGCTGCCACTCCACCTCACCTCACCTACCAACCTGCTGGCCACTCCACCCCACCTCACCTACCAACCTGCTGCCACTCCACCTCACCTACCAACCTGCTGGCCACGCCACCCCACCTCACCTATCAACCTGCTGGCCACTCCACCCCACCTACCAATCTGCTGGCCTTTCTAGGGAGTTTTTCCTAGCCACCGTGCTTCTACACCTGCATTGCTTGCTATTTGGGGTTATAGGCTGGGTTTCTGTACAGCACTTGGAGATATCAGCTGATGTAAGAAGGGCTATATAAATACATTTGATTTGATTTAATTACTTTCCAAACATTCAATATCACAAGCAGTGTGATACTTTTTTTTTAATAGACTACAAATTGCCAGAAGAGATCACTCTGGAGTCAGATGTTAACAGAATGTGTAATTGAACACAAAAAGTGAGAATCAGGCAAACAGAAAGTGTTTAAAGTGAGAATTAGGCAGGTCTGATGAATTAGGCAGGTCTGATGAATTAGGCAGGTCTGATGAATTAGGCAGGTCTGATGAATTAGGCAGGTCTGATGAATTAGGCCGGTCTGATGAATTAGGCAGGTCTGATCAATTAGGCAGGTCTGATGAATTAGGCAGGTCTGATGAATTAGGCAGGTCTGATGAATTAGGCAGGTCTGATGAATTAGGCAGGTCTGATGAATTAGGCAGGTCTGATGAATTAGGCAGGTCTGATGAATTAGGCAGGTCTGATCAATTAGGCCGGTCTGATGAATTAGGCAGGTCTGATGAATTAGGCAGGTCTGATCAATTAGGCCGGTCTGATGAATTAGGCAGGTCTGATGAATTAGGCAGGTCTGATGAATTAGGCAGGTTCTTGCCTACTTCACCTATAATGTATTTCATTTTTGCAAAAAAGAAGTAGTGTGTATTTCCAAAAGTGTAGTTCCGTACATGGTAAAACAGTAGTGTGTAGTTCCAATAGTTAGCTACACCGCTACATGGTAAAACAGTAGTGTGTAGTTCCAGTAGTTAGTTACACCGCTACATGGTAAAACAGTAGTGTGTAGTTCCAATAGTTAGCTACACCGCTACATGGTAACACAGTAGTGTTTAGTTCCATTAGTTAGCTACACCGCTACATGGTAAAACAGTAGTGTGTAGTTCCAGTAGTTAGCTACACCGCTACATGGTAAAACAGTAGTGTGTAGTTCCAGTAGTTAGCTACACCGCTACATGGTAAAACAGTAGTGTGTAGTTCCAGTAGTTAGCTACACCGCTACATGGTAAAACAGTAGTGTGTAGTTCCAGTAGTTAGCTACACCGCTACATGGTAAAACAGTAGTGTGTAGTTCCAGTAGTTAGCTACACCGCTACATGGTAAAACAGTAGTGTGTAGTTCCAGTAGTTAGCTACACCGCTACATGGTAACACAGTAGTGTGTAGTTCCAGTAGTTAGCTACACCGCTACATGGTAACACAGTAGTGTTTAGTTCCATTAGTTAGCTACACCGCTACATGGTAACACAGTAGTGTGTAGTTCCAGTAGTTAGCTACACCGCTACATGGTAACACAGTAGTGTGTAGTTCCAGTAGTTAGCTACACTGCTACATGGTAAAACAGTAGTGTGTAGTTCCAGTAGTTAGCTACACCGCTACATGGTAAAACAGCAGTGTGTAGTTCCAGTAGTTAGCTACACCGCTACATGGTAAAACAGCAGTGTGTAGTTCCAGTAATTAGCTACACCGCTACATGGTAAAACAGCAGTGTGTAGTTCCAGTAGTTAGCTACACCGCTACATGGTAAAACAGTAATTAACCACCAGAAACACTACCAAGATTTTAATTTAGTTCAACTACCACCAATCTACTGCTAAATGTAATTAAATGACTAGTTGAAGTAAATGCAGTTCACTGCTCCCCAACACTGATCCGACAACAGAGGAGAGTACGGACATGCATAATACCATGGTGACGTCTCTGACCTATCAGTACGACATGTATAATACCATGGTGACTTCTCTGACCTGTCGGTACCACATCATGGTGTAGCTGGACATGCTGATGCCTGGACCCAGGGAGCACTGCAGGGTGACTGGACTGGAGGTGGTGGTGTTACCAGGAAGGGTGAGGAGCTGTCTGGGTTGAAGCACTATGGGGCCTGCTGCTCCACACTGACCTGTAGAGAAGAGAGGAGTGCAGGGGCGAGGAGAGGAAGAGAGGAGAAGAGAGGAGAGGAGAGGAGAGGAGGGCAGGGGAGAGGATCAGGGGAGAAGAGAGGAAGAGAGGAGAAGAGAGGAGAGGAGGGCAGGGGAGAGGATCAGGGGAGAAGAGAGGAAGAGAGGAGAAGAGAGGAGAGGAGGGCAGGGGAGAGGATCAGGGGAGAGGAAGAGAGGAGAAGAGAGGAGGAAGAAGAGAGACAAGCCATCACTTTGTCTATTAACTGGTACAACTCTAATTACTCCAAGAATCCCAGCTACTAAGCAAACCTCAGACACTCACTTGGGGACAGGAGAAACAGCCAACTCAGGAGGACTATAGGATGCATCATGTCACTCATCATCTCTGTGAATGACATTCAACCTCATTGTACACACTGTACGGCTCTCACTGAGGCCCCTCCCCTAGGATCACGGAGGCCCCTCCCCCAGCGTCACGGATGCCCCTCCCCAGGGTCACTGAGGCCCCTCCCCCAGGTTCACTGAGGCCTCTCCCCCAGCGTCACTGATGCCCCTCCCCCAAGGTCACTGAAACCCCTCCTTCTGGGTCACTGAAGCCCCTCCACCAAGGTCGCTGAAGCCCCTCCCCCTGGGTCACTGAAGCCCCTCCCCCAAGGTCACTGAAGCCCCTCCCCCTGGGTCACTGAAACCCCTCCCCCTGGGTCACTGAAGCCCATCCCCCTGGGTCACTGAAACCCCTCCCCCTGGGTCACTGATGCCCCTCCCCAGGGTCACTGAAGCCCCTCTCCCAAGGTCACTGAAACCCCTCCCCCTGAGTCACTGATGCCCCTCCCCAGGGTCACTGAAGCCCCTCCCCCAAGGTCAGTAATGGTGTCAGCATGCTTCAGTTTGGCTGGCCCCTAGTGTGCTCGCATACTCCGTGAAGACCTTCGCTAGAAAAACGAGATAAAAGTGACAAATAGCACTGTTTGTCCATCTTGATACACCGTAGCCAGTATACACTTCCTCAAAATAGTCCGAATTAATCTAAGACAACTCAATACATCTGTCATTCATTTTTACATTTTTACAGAGGAGATTTTTGTCTCGCAATTTTACATTTAACTAAGATGTGTGGTGCTGTATTTCTAAATTAAAATGAGTCATCTCTCGCTGAAAACAAAATCTTTGATGTAGAATCTCTACTGTTGACCAATCACCGAAGAAGGGGCATAGACTTCGGCTACTGACATTTTATGTGCCCAATCAGCCGAAAATAAAATGAACAAAAATGTCTTCATAATATATGCACAAACTCTTCCGAACTGAAATATGCAGACGTCTTAATGCAAACTCTCTAAAGTTAACCACCAGATGTCATATAAGACAGAATGAAAAGCCGGAGCGGCAGCCTGCGTTGGATTTCCTGTGTGTGTGTGTGTGTGTGTGTGTGTGTGTGTGTGTGTGTGTGTGTGTGTGCGTGTGTGTGTGTGTGTGTGTGTCAGGTTTTTAGTGAGTGGCTGACGTAAAGCCACATCACTGTGCGACTGGCTGCGCAGAAATACACAGCAGAGTCTGCTAATGTTAGTTTGGAGATGACGAGAGTTCCCTTCAGGTTTCCCTCTCTCTTCAGCCTGAACCTCTCCTCAAACAAACTCTCGTAGTTAGGCTCAGTGGTGCTATAACTGTACCCTATCAGAGTCATACCAGGACTGGCCTGTCTCTGTTGGTACCACAACATCACTGACAGGTTACTGTCATCGTGGCTACAGTGGATCTCCGCCTCGCGGCCATCCTTCACTGTCCGGGACGGAGACTGACGAAACGCAACACACTTTACGTGACCTGTTGAAAAGCCAGTTTAGAGAGATATTATGAATTCAGAATTCACCAAACCTGGCAATGAGATAGTTGGATGATACAGAATTAACCAAAAAGTATATTAAGAGAGATACAGTAAGATACAGTAAGCTGTTATATTTATTCATATTTAGATTGAGGGAACCTCACATGGAAATAAGATGAAGAACAAGCCTAGTCCATATGTTGTCGGAGACATTCTTCTACAGTGTACTGAAAGTACCAGCTGCCTTCTACAGCAGGGTAGAGAGAGAGAGAGTTGAATTCATCACCACATCCTCTTGAAAACTGTCGGATAGACATCCTGCCAGGCTGTGCCTCCCCCTGTCGGATAGAGATCCGATCCTGCCAGGCTGTGCCTCCCCCTGTCGGATAGAGATCCTGCCAGGCTGTGCCTCCCCCTGTCGGATAGACATCCTGCCAGGCTGTGCCTCCCCCTGTTGGATAGACATCCTGCCAGGCTGTGCCTCCCCCTGTCAGATAGACATCCTGCCAGGCTGTGCCTCCCCCTGTCAGATAGACATCCTGCCAGGCTGTGCCTCCCCCCGTCAGATAGAGATCCTGCCAGGCTGTGCCTCCCCCTGTCGGATAGACATCCTGCCAGGCTGTGCCTCCCCCTGTCGGATAGACATCCTGCCAGGCTGTGCCTACAGTATCTTCATTTGGAGGGCCAGGTCAGTCAGGTGCCAGATAGTGCCTCCTTGGCAGCCTCCCAAAATGTGATATTGTAACAGAGTTGAGCATCCCTGCTTCACTGGTGGACTGGCAGCACACAGATACACTGCATGGTCCCTTCTCTGCATCCTCTGGACTGTCAGAGACCACTGCCTTACTGAGATCCTACTCCCCTCCCGGCTCTCTGGACCACACATTGAATCCAGACTTAAACTCTGTCTCAAAGCTCAGTGATCCAGCTGGGAACTCTGTCTCATAGCTCAGTGATCCAGCTGGGAACTCTGTCTCATAGCTCAGTGATCCAGCTGGGAACTCTGTCTCATAGCTCAGTGATCCAGCTGGGATCTCTGCCTCATAGCTCAGTGATCCAGCTGGGAACTCTGCCTCATAGCTCAGTGATCCAGCTGGGATCTCTGCCTCATAGCTCAGTGATCCAGCTGGGAACTCTGCCTCATAGTTCAGTAATCCAGCTGGGAACTCTGCCTCATAGCTCAGTGATCCAGCTGGGAACTCTGCCTCATAGCTCCGTGATCCAGCTGGGAATTCTGCCTCATAGCTCACTGATCCAGCTGGGAACTCTGTCTCATAGCTCAGTGATCCAGCTGGGAACTCTGTCTCATAGCTCAGTGATCCAGCTGGGAACTCTGTCTCATAGCTCAGTGATCCAGCTGGGAACTCTGTCTCATAACTCAGTGATCCAGCTGGGAACTCTGTCTCATAACTCAGTGATCCAGCTGGGAACTCTGTCTCATAGCTCAGTGATCCAGCTGGGAACTCTGTCTCATAGCTCAGTGATCCAGCTGGGAAATCTGTCTCATAGCTCAGTGATCCAGCTGGGAACTCTGTCTCATAGCTCAGTGATCCAGCTGGGAACTCTGTCTCATAGCTCAGTGATCCAGCTGGGAACTCTGTCTCATAGCTCAGTGATCCAGCTGGGAACTCTGTCTCATAGCTCAGTGATCCAGCTGGGAACTCTGTCTCATAACTCAGTGATCCAGCTGGGAACTCTGTCTCAGAGCTCACTGATCCAGCTGGGAACCTTGCTAGTAGTTTAGGGCCCTCTCCCTGGATATGCTTGTCCCAGTACATGTAGTCATAGTCAGTGTTAGTCAGTTAACAGGGCATGACCACGGAGGTGTTGGGTTGGTTACAGATGGACCTGGGCCGCTGTCTGAATCACCACTCTCTGATCACCACTGTCTGAATCACCACTGTCTGAATCACCACTCTCAGTCACCACTCTCTGAATCACCACTGTCTGAATCACCACTGTCTGAATCACCACTGTCTGAATCACCACTGTCTGATTCACCACTGTCTGATTCACCACTGTCTGATCACCACTGTCTGATTCACCACTGTCTGAATCACCACTGTCTGATTCACCACTGTCTGAATCACCACAGTCTGAATCAGAGGAGGGAGAGAAGAGAAGACAAGATAAGAGACATTTCAGTCAAGAATGAGATGCAATTAAATAATTTTTGGTCCAAAAAATTGTGCCTCTTACATGGTGTTTCCATTTCAAGAGATAAAGTTGACAATGAATGTTCACGGTACCTGTATGTCAGAGGATGGAGACAGTGAGGGAGATGAGAACTCTGATCATATTGTCTCAGTGAAGGATGGTGGAGAGAGGAGAACTCTGATCATATTGTCTCAGTGAAGGATGGTGGAGAGATAAGAACTCTGATCATATTGTCTCAGTGAAGGATGGTGGAGAGATGAGAACTCTGATCATATTGTCTCAGTGAAGGATGGTGGAGAGATGAGAACTCTGATCATATTGTCTCAGTGAAGGATGGTGGAGAGATGAGAACTCTGATCATATTGTCTCAGTGAAGGATGGTGGAGAGATGAGAACTCTGATCATATTTTCTCAGTGAAGGATGGTGGAGAGATGAGCACTCTGATCATATTGTCTCAGTGAAGGATGGTGGAGAGATGAGAACTCTGATCATATTGTCTCAGTGAAGGATGGTGGAGAGATGAGAACTCTGATCATATTGTCTCAGTGAAGGATGGTGGAGAGATGAGAACTCTGATCATATTGTCTCAGTGAAGGATGGTGGAGAGATGAGAACTCTGATCATATTGTCTCAGTGAAGGATGGTGGAGAGATGAGAACTCTGATCATATTGTCTCAGTGAAGGATGGTGGAGAGATGAGAACTGTGATCATATTGTCTCAGTGAAGGATGGTGGAGAGATGAGAACTGTGATCATGTTGTCTCAGTGAAGGTTGCTGGGGAGATGAGAATTGTCGCTGCGACTCCCGTACGAACTCGGGAGAGGCGAAGGTCGAGAGCCGTGCGTCCTCCGAAACACAACCCGACCAACTGCTTCTGGACACAACACCCAAAAGCCAGCCGCACCAATGTGTCAGAGGAAACACCGTACACCTAATTTCTTTGCCCAATTTTGTGCTGTTTTACTTTAGTGCCTTATTGCAAACAGGATGCATGTTTTGGAATATTTTTTATGCTGTACAGACTTTCTTTTCCCTCTGTCATTTAGGTTCGTATTGTGGAGTAACTACAATGTTGTTTATCCATCCTCAGTTTTCTCCTATCACAGCCATTAAACTCTGTTACTGTTTGAAAGTCACCATTGGCCTCATGGTGAAATCCCTGAGCGGTGTCCTTCCTCTCCTGCAACTGAGTTAGGAAGGACGCCTGTATATTTGTAGTGACTGGGTGTATTGATACACCATTCATAGTGTAATTGAATACGTCACCATGCTCAAAGGGATATTCAATGTCTGCATTTTATTTTTAGACATCTACCAACGGGGGCCCTTCTTTGCGATGCATTGGAAAACCTCCCTGGTCTTTGTGGTTGAATCTGTGTTTGAAATTCACTGCTCGACCGAGGGACCTTAGAGATAATTGTATGTGTGGGGTACAGAGATGAGGTAGTCATGTTAAACATTATTTCTACAGACAGAGTGAGTCCATGCAACTAATTATGTGACTTGTTCAGCACATTTTTACTCTTGATCACATTTAGGCTTGGAATAACAAAGGGGTTGAATACTTATTGACTCAAAACATTTCAGCTTTTGATTTTTAATGAGTTTGTATTTTTTTTAAAAATACAGTACTGATCAAAAGTTTGGACACACCTACTCATTCAAGGATTTTTCTTGATTTTGACTATTTTCTACATTGTATAATAATAGTGAAGACACCTATGAAATAACACATATGGAATCATGTAGTAACCAAAAAAGTGTTAAACAAATCAAAATATATTTGAGATTCATTGACCTTGATGACAGCTTTGCACACTCTTGGAATTCTCTCAAGCAGCTTCACCTGGAATGCTTTTCCAAAAGTCTTGAAAGAGTTCTATGCTGAGCACTTGTTGACTGCTTTTCCTTCACTCTGCGGTCCGACTCATCCCAAACCATCTCAATTTGGTTGAGGTCGGGGGATTGTGGAGGCCAGGTCATCTGATGCAGCTCTCCATCACTCTCCTTCTTGGTCAAATAGCCCTTACACAGCCTGGAGGTGTGCTGGGTCATTGTCCTGTTGAAAAACAAATGATAGTTCCACCAAGCCCAAACCAGATGGGATGGCGTATCGCTGCAGAAGGCTGTGGTAGCCATGCTGGTTAAGTGTGCCTTGAATTCTAAATAAATCACAGACAGTTTCACCAGCAAAGCACCCCCACACCATAACACCTCCCCCTCCATGCTTCACGGTGGGAACCACCCATGCGGAGATCATCTGTTCACCTCCACCGCGTCTCATAAAGACACAGCGGTTGGAACCGAAAATCTCCAATTTGGACTCCAGACCAAAGGACAGATTTCCACCGGTCTAATGTCCATTGCTCCTGTTTCTTGGCCCAAGCAAGTCTCTTCTTCTTATTGGTGTCCTTTAGTGGTGGTTTCTTTGCAGCAATTCGACCACGAAGGCCTGATTTACACAGTCTCCTCTGAACAGTTGACGTTGAGATGTGTCTGTTACTTGAACTCTGTGAAGCATTTATTTGGGCTGCAATTTCTGAGGCTGGTAACTAATGAACTTATCGTCTGCAGCAGAGGTAACTTTGGGTCTTCCATTCCTGTGGCGGTCTTCATGAGAGCCAGTTTCATCATAGCGCTGGATGGTTTTTGAGACTGCACTTGAAGAAACTTTTGAAGTTCTTAAAATTTTCCGTATTGACTGACCTTCATGTCTTAAAGTAATGATGGACTGTCATTTCTCTTTGTTTATTTGAGCTTTCTTGCCATAATATTTTAAATTTTAAATTGAACCTTTATTTAACTAGGCAAGTCAGATAAGAACAAATTCTTATTTACTTATAAACCCCAACACAGTGCAGTGTGTTTATGTGATGCTAGTTATGCACAATGCTGCAGAACCCCCCCCCCCCCCCCCCCCTGTCTACACTACACAAACCTTCTCAGTAGATTATACAATAAAATGAAACATCTTCCTCACACCTGCATTTGAGGTCTGAATTTAACCCGCTAGCGGAACTCCTCCCACATTCCACTGAAAAGGCAGAGCGCGAAATTCAAAAAATATTTTTTAGAAATATTTAACTTTCACACATTAAAACTTCTTGTCAATATGGGGGCGCTGTTTCACCATTGGAAAAAATAGTGCCCAAATTAAACTGCCTCGTACTCAATTCTTGCTCGTACAATATGCATATTATTATTACTATTGGATAGAAAACACTCTCTAGTTTCTAAAACCGTTTGAATTATTTCTCTGAGTGAAACAGAACTCTTTCTGCAGCACATTTCCTGTCAGGGAGTGAGATTTCAGAAATCGAGGTCCCTGTTCTAAGGTCAGTTTATAAGTCCCCATGTAAGCCATCGGGCTACATCCACTGCATACGCCTTCCTCTAGATGTCAGTAAGCGGTGAGAATTTGAATGGAGTCGATTGCGCAATCTGGGACCTTATATTAGACCGTGGAACAGGAAGTACCGTCCTTTTCAACGGTGCGCCTGGCTCAAGAAGACATCACAATGACGTCCTGCAAACGCTTTCGTTTTAGTAGTTCTACATCTCCGGTCAAGTTTTTATTCGTTATAGGTGTTAACCTGTTTGGCGTGCAAGCCCGACGTCGGTACATTTATGACAACAGCCAGCTCAAGTGCAGGGCGCGAAATTCAAAAGATATTTTTTTAAAATATTTAACTTTCACACATTAACAAGTCCAATACAGCATATGAAAGGTACACATCTCGTGAATCCAGCCAACATGTCCGATTTTTAAAATGTTTTACAGGGAAGACAAAATATGTAAATCTATTAGCTAACCACGTTAGCAAAAGACTCCACTTTTATTACTCCATCAGTTTTTGACTCCATCAGTAGCTATCACAAATTCGGCCAAATAAAGATATAAATAGCCACTAACCAAGAAACAACCTCATCAGATGACAGTCTGATAACATATTTATTGTATAGCATATGTTTTTTTCAAAAAATGTGCATATTTCAGGTATAAATCATAGTTTACATTGCAGCTACAGTCAGAAATTGCACCGAAAGCAGCCATAATATTTACAGACACCAACGTCAAATACCTAATTACTCATCATAAAACATTTCTGAAAAATACATAGTGTACAGCAATTGAAAGACAGGCATCTTGTGATTCCAGACAATATTTCCGATTTATCAAGTGTTTTACAGCGAAAACACAATATAGCGTTATATTAGCGTAGCCACAATAGCCAAAAACACAAGCAATTTCCCAGTAGCAAAAGTAAGCGATCGTAACAAACAGGCAAAAGATATATAATTTTTGACTAACCTTGATTTTCTTCCTCAGATGACAGTCCTATAACATCAGGTTATACATACACTTATGTTTTGTTCAAAAATTTGCATATTTAGAGCTGAAATCAGTGGTTACCCATTATGCTAACGTAGCTACTATTTCCCACAACGTTCGGATATTTTACTGACACTTTTTCTGACACACATATTCTGACCAAATAGCTATTCATAAACATAACTAAAAAATACATGTTGTATAGGAAATGATAGATCCATTAGTTATTAATGAAATCACAGTGTTAGAATTCTAAAAATAACTTAATTACGTTATGCAGCTTCGGTATAGCTTAGAGTAGCCAAAACGTTGGCCGCCCACGACTAGTACACAGTTCGACAGATATATGAAATAGCATCATAAAATGTTTCTTACTTTTGCTGATCTTTCATCAGAATGTTGGACAAGGTGTCCTTTTTCCAGAACAGTCGTTGTTTGGAATTAGAACGGACTCTTTCCCTCTTGAATTAGCACGCGCGCTAGCCAAGTGGCACGGATCTCTCCAACGTAAACAAAGTCAGAGGACGGAACACGGCAAAACTCCCGAAAAAATTTCAATAATCTGATGAAACTATATTGAAAAAACATACTTTACGATGATATGGTGACATGTATCAAATAAAATCAAAGCCGGAAACAATATTCGCCTATAACGTCAGCAAAACAAAAGGCAATCCCACTGTCAAGCTCGCGCTCTTCAGAGTACCGAAAATGGGGGACACGAGATTCCAAGATGATGTGTTCCAACTCAGATCGAGATAATCACCTCATTTCTTCTCTCACAGCCTTCTTGACACCCAGAGGAAGGTGTTTGACGTGCATGTATACTAATAGCTCTTGTGCCCATTTATAGGCAGGAAGAGGAAGAGAGCCTCGGTTTCAGACTTTGAACTTCCGGGTCAGGAAAAGTGCTGCAGAATGAGTTCTGTTTCACTCAGAGAAATAATTCAAACGGTTTTAGAAACTAGAGAGTGTTTTCTATCCAATAGTAATAATAATATGCATATTGTACGAGCAAGAATTGAGTACGAGGCCGTTTGAAATGGACACATTTTATCAGGCTACTCAATACTGCCCCTTGCAGCCATAAGACATCATAAGGTAGTTAATTTAAACCGACTTATAGCAGTTTATAGCAGTTTATTGCGATTTTCCTGGATTTCTTTGTGACGCGCTTCCACTAGTTGGGCACCTCTCCAGTGGGTGGCTAACGTTTAGCGGCTAATTCGACAGGACAAGAGGACATCTTTCAGCCAAAGGACGATTGTTTTGAAGAAAGGACACCTTGCCCAAGATTCTGATGGAAGCTCAGCTAATAGTAAGCAGTCTTTATGCTGTTAATTCATTGTTCTGTTGAAAAAAGTAAAATGCATGAGACGCCATTTCTTGCAGTGTAGCCTTGCGTTATCGCAGCCTGTATTGCGCAGTAACGATAATTTAAAAAATGTAATTCAGCGATTGCATTAAGAACTAATTTGTCTTTCAATTGCTGTCCAACCTGTATTTTTTTAGTCAAGTTTATGAATAGTTTTCGATAAGAATAGGTGCCGTTCCAAGATGGCGCCGGACAGATTGCTTGAGATTTTGAACACTATTCTCAATGTATAAGCACGATTTGTGCCGCTAAATATGCACATTTTCGAACAAACTCTATATGAATTGTGTAATATGATGTTACAGGACTGTCATCTGAAGAATTCTGAGAAGGTTAGTGAAAAAATTAATATATTTTGGTGGTTTATACGTTATTGCTATGTTTGGCTTGAATCAATGCTGTTGTAATGTTTGCTATTGTGCTAAGCTAATATAACGCTATATTGTGTTTTCGCTATAAAACACTTAGAAAATCTGAAATATTGTCTTGATTCACAAGATCTGTGTCTTTCATCTGCTGCACGCTGTGTATTTTTAAGAAATGTTTTATGATGAGTAATTAGCTAATACACGATGGTCTCTGTAGTTATTCTAGTCGTTTTAGTGAGAGTTGTGATGGGGGCTGCAATAGTAAACTCTGATTTATACCTGAAATATGCACATTTTTCTAACAAAACCTATGCTATACAATAAATATGTTATCAGACTGTCATCTGATGAGGTTGTTTCTTGGTTAGTGGCTATTTATATCTTTATTTGGTCGAATTTGTGATAGCTGCTGATGGAGTAAAAAAAATGGTGGAGTATGGAAGTGGAGTCTTTTGCTAACGTGGTTAGCTAATAGATTTACATATTATGTCTTCCCTGTAAAACATTTTAAAAATCAGAAATGATGGCTTTATTCACAAGATGTGTATCTTTCATTTGGTGTCTTGGACTTGTGATTTCATGAACATTTTATTATATGATACCCCTGTGGCTTTAGGCTAGGCTATGCTAGTCAGCTTTTGTGATGGGGGTGCTCCCGGATCCGGGTTTGGTAGGCGTTAGAGGTTAACAAGTCCAATACAGCAAATGAAAGATACATTCTTGTGAATCCAGTCAACATGTTCGATTTTTTAAATGTTTTACAGCGAAAACAGCACGTATATTTATTTATATATTTGAGGTATAAATCAGTTTTACATTGTAGCTACCATCACAGCTACCGTCAAAAATAGCACCGAAGCAGCCAGAGTAATTATAGAGACCAACGTGGAATACCTAAATACTCATCATAAAACATTTCTGAAAAATGCATTGTGTACAGCAAATGAAAGACAAGCATCTTGTGAATCCAGCCAATATTTCAGATTTTTAAAGTGTTTTACAGTGAAAACACAATATAGCATTATATTAGCTTACTACAATAGCCTACACACAACCGCATTCATTCATCAAGGCACGTTAGCGATAGCAATAGGCACGTTAGCGTTAGCGAATAAACCAGCAAAAGATATCAATTTTCACTAACCTTCATAAACATCAGGTTATACATACACTTATGTTTTGTTCGGAAATGTGCATATTTAGAGCTGAAATCAGTGGTTATCCATTATGCTAACGTAGCTTCCTTTTCCCAGAATGTGCGGATATTTCTATTAGACTCTCACCTATTCTGACCAAATAGCTATTCATAAACATTACAAAAAAATACATGTTGTATAGGAAATGATAGATCCATTAGTTCTTAATGCAATCGCAGTGTTAGAATTCTAAAAATATCTTCATTACGACATAAGGCTTATGTTATAGCGAGAGAGTGGCCAAAACCGGGGCGCAAAACTACTAGTATACAGTTCGACAGATATATGAAACGCATCATAAAATGTTTCTTACTTTTGGTGATCTTCCATCAGAATGTTGGACAAGGGGTCCTTTGTCCAGAACAGTCGTTGTTTGGATTTAGAACATCGTTTTTCCCTCCCGATTTAGCAAGCACACTGGCCAAGTGGCTCGAAGCTCTCCTTTCTGAACAAAGGCACACAACGCAACACGCCTAACGTCCCGAATAAATTTCAAAAATCTAATAAAACTATATTGAAAAAACATACTTTACGATGATATTGTGACATGTATCAAATAAAATCAAAGCCGGAGATAGTAGTCGCCTATAACGACGGCTTTTCAAAAGGCAATTCCAGGTCCATCTGCATGCTCTCCAGAAAACAGGAAATGGATGACTCGTCGTGCCAAGAGGATATATTCCACGTCAGACCAAGATAAACACTTAATTTCTTCTCTCACATCCTCTTGACATCTAGGGGAAGGTGTATGACGTGCATGTATACTCATACGTATCATGCCCATTTATAGGCAGGCCCTTGAACAGAGCATAATTTTCAGACTTTCCACTTCCTGGTCAGAAAGTGTGCTGCCAAATGAGTTCTGTTTTACTCACAGACAAAATTCAAACGGTTTTAGAAACTAGAGAGTGTTTTCTATCCAATAGTAATAATAATATGCATATTGTACGAGCAAGAATAGAGTACGAGGCCGTTTAAATTGGGCACGTTTTTCCCCCAAAGTGTAAATAGCGCCCTCTATCCTCATCAGGTTAACTTCTCTGGGATATGTGGGACGGTAGCGTCCCACCTAACCAACAGCCAGTGAAATTGCAGGGCGCCAAATTCAAAACAACAGAAATCTCATAATTAAAATTCCTCAAACATACAAGTATTATACACCATTTTAAAGATAAACTTCTCGTTAATCCAGCCAATGTGTCTGATTTCAAAAAGGATTTACGGCGAAAGCACACCTTGCGATTATGTTAGCTCAGTACATAGCCACAGAAAAACACAGCCATTTTTCCAGCCAAAGAGAGGAGTAACAAAAAGCAGAAATAGAGTTAAAATTAATCACTAACCTTTGATGATCTTCATCAGATGACACTCATAGGACTTCATGTTACACAATACATGTATGTTTTGTTCGGTAAAGTTCATATTTATATCCAAAAATCTGAGTTTAGTCAGGACGCTACTGTCTCACTTGGCCAAAAGCCAGAGAAAATGCAGCGCACCAAATTCAAATAAAATACTATAAAAATCTAACTTTCATTAAATCACACATGAAAGATACCAAATTAAAGCTACACTGGTTGTGAATCCAGTCAACATGTCAGAATTCAAATAGGCTTTTCGGCAAAAGCAAACGATGCTATTATCTGAGTTAGCACCATTGTAAACAAAGAGAGATAAGCTAATTTCAACCCTGCATGCCTTACCTTTGACGAGCTTCTGTTGTTGGCACTCCAATATGTTCCATAAACATCACAAATGGTCCTTTTGTTCAATTAATTACGTCGATATTTATCCAAAATGTCCATTTATTTGGCGCGTTTGATCCAGAAAAACACCGGTTTCAACTCGTGAAACATGACTACAAAATATCTCAAAAGTTACCTGTAAACTTTGCCAAAACATTTCAAACTACTTTTGTAATACAACGTTAGGTATTTTTTTACGTAAATAATCGATAAAATTGAAGACTGGATGTCCTGTGTTCAATACAGAATTAAAACAATCTGTAGCATGCTTTCTGGTCACGCGCCTCTATCTAACAGGACACTTCAAGTGACCCTGATTCAAAATGGCCGTACTTCTTCATTACACAAAGGAAAAACCCTCAACTAATTTCTAAAGACTGTTGACATCCAGTGGAAGCGGTAGGAACTGCAAGAAGGTCAATTAGAAATCTGTATTCCCAATGAAAGCCCATTGAAAAGAGAGTGACCTCAAAAAAAAGAAAATCTGAATGGTTTGTCCTCGGGGTTTCGCCTGCTAAATAAGTTCTGTTAAACTCACAGACATGATTCAAACAGTTTTAGAAACTTCAGAGTGTTTTCTATCCAAATCTACTAACACTATGCATATCTTATCTTCTGGGGATGAGTAGCTGGCAGTTGAATTTGGGTATGCTTTTCATCCAAACGTGAAAATGCTGCCCCCTATCCTAGAGAAGTTTGAACAGGGTTTTGTCGTTACATCAGTGATGATGTCACTTCCTGTTCCTCCTCCTCTCCGGGCAGTTGAGATGGTTTGTTGGTTGATTCAGATTAGTTGGTTGTTGATGATCATCTCTGATGATGTCACTTCCTGTTCCTCCTCCTCTCCTGCCAGTTGAGATGGTTTGTTGGTTGATTCAGATTAGTTGGTTGTTGATGATCATCTCTGACAGTCAACATGTACAAACCTCTCATTATCTACACAGTCTCTTGGTTCACAGGTAATGGTCTAGGAAATTATCATTTGTTTAAGATTCATAATATGGTATGATGTATATTCATCATTTATGTATGCCTATGCTAATGAATGTCTTCTCTCCATCTCTCCTCAGGTCTCTCGCTCAGTGTTGAGGTTCACCAGACTCCCTCTGCAGTCTTCAGCAGACCTGGAGAGAATATTCAACTCTTCTGCCACCATCAGAAAACAGACTATAGAGTGATGCTGTGGTACCAGAATACACCTGGAGAAACAGCACTGAAACTCATTGGATATTTGAATTATAATTCTCAAACCATTGAGAGTTCATATGAAAAGCATTTTAATATGAGTGGAGATTTGAGAGGAGATGACCCAAAGAATGCTTCTCTGAACATGTTCAATTTAATACGACCCCAACACAGTGCAGTGTATTTCTGTGCTGCTAGCAAGGCACAGTGTTGCAGATGCCCCTGTCTACACTACAAAAACCTTCTCTCATTCACTGTCTCACTAGATTATACTGAAGCAACACATCCCTCACACCTGCACTGAGGTCTGGATTTGATTCAGTGCCAATATAATACAACAGTACAGCTGTCTGATGCCACGCCGCGTTCTGTCATTACATCACTGATGAGGTCACTTCCTGTTCCTCCTCTCCAGTCAGTTCAGATGAGATGAGATGTCAGTTGGTTGTCAACGATCACTAAGTCAACATGATCACACCTCTTATCATTATCACTGTCCCACTATTCTGGATCACAGGTAATTTAAACTGCAGATATTTAGTAGTTCCCTACATTACGTATTAAACATGAAAGTGTAACAATTTGCAACAATGTGTACAAATAATTACTAATTATATGTTTTATTCAAACTTGAGAAATGGTGGTACAATCCTTTGTTATGTACTGTAGAATAGAAGTACAGTAATGTTCTCTGTCTCCCCTCAGGTGTCTCTCTCAGTAAATCAGTGTACCAGTCTCCCTCTACGTTGCTGGTGAAGCCTAATGTCTCTGTCACACTCAACTGCAGTCATAAAATCCCCAGCTATGACACGATCCTCTGGTACCAGCGTTCTGTGGAAGACACGGCTCTAAACCTCATAGCGTATACATACTTTAAAACCCAGACAGTTGAACCCTCATATAAAGGTTACTTTGATGTGAAAGGAGATGGAGAGAACGAAGCCTTCCTTCATATCCTCAAACCGAGACAAGCTGAAGACAGTGGGGAGTATTTCTGTGCTGCCAGTCTACACAGTGGTACAGAGACCTAGTCCACTCTACAAAAACCTCCATCTGACACTACATCAAAACACCTGCAGTGAACCACATGAAGGAGCAGACTTCTGTTCAGATATTATCAACACCTGCATTAAACCACATGAACTAACAGACGTCTGTTCAGAGAGAGAGGGTGAGGGGAGAGGAGAAAGAGAGACAGAGACAGAAGGAGAGAGAGAGAGAGATTAGAGAGTGAGAGCAGAGCATATGCATGGAGTTAGAGACAGAGAGAATATAATTTCAAGGACCAAATTAAATTGAGAGGAAACACAGAACTCTATTGTGATGTAAGTGTTTCCAACCTGACACAACAGGACAGTGCAGTGTATTTCTGTGCTGCCAGAGAGCACAGTGCAACAGATCCTATCTCAGCCCTACAAAAACCACATCTCAAATACAAAGTAACACCTCACACCTCCACTACAGTGCTCTGAACCATATAAACATCCTCAACACTAAACATCTTCTATACTAAACCTCCTCAATACTAAACATCCTCAACACTAAACATCCTCAATATTAAACATCCTCAATACTAAACATCCTCAATATTAAACATCCTCAATACTAAACATCCTCAATACTAAACATCCTCAATACTAAACATCCTCAATACTAAACATCCTCAATACTAAACATCCTCAATACTAAACATCCACAATACTAAACATCCTCAGTACTAAACATCCTCAGTACTAAACATCCTCAACACTAAACATCCTCAACACTAAACATCTTCTATACTAAACCTCCTCAATACTAAACATCCTCAACACTAAACATCCTCAATACTAAACATCCTCAATACTAAACATCCTCAATACTAAACATCCTCAATACTAAACATCTTCAATACCAAACATCATCAACACTAAACATCCTCAATACTAAACATCCTCAACACTAAACATCCTCAATACTAAACATCCTCAATACTAAACATCCTCAATACTAAACATCCTCAATACTAAACATCCTCAACACTAAACATCCTCTATACTAAACATCCTCAATACTAAACTTCCTAAAGAATTATTACACTTAGGGTTTATTTTATTCAACAACAAAAAAAGAGGCCTTTCTTTTTTGCAAATTGTGTTTTGTTTTATGTTATTGTACCAATACATTCCAGCTGATCCAGCAGAGAGCAGTAATGTTCCACTGTACTGTAGGGCGATAGGTCAGCTATAAGCTCCTCCCACCTCAGAACCCTCAGAATGTGTGTTAGTGTTCTACATTCTACTCATAGAGATGGAGGTCTCACTGATCTTGCTGCACTACCTAGAGCAGGTTTCTCCAAGCTTTTCTAGGATGAGAGCTACAGTACCTTTAAAAAATGTGGCGAGCTACTTTTATATTTTTTACAGCTTTCAAATGTGTTTCCTGTCAATATACCTGGGAAGATGATTGTTAATAAACAGTATTGGGAATGACAGGCCCCATAATATTATCATTCCTGTTTTAGGATTTGTTTTTTAGTTTTTTTGCTCTCAATTTTTCAATTATTCATAGATAAACAACGAAAATTGATGTTCCCGGTCTGTCATCGGTTCAATCACATCAGAAGACCTATAGAGCACCACAGTGGAGGTGTCATAATTGATGTTCTCAGTCTGTCAACGGTTCAAGACCATTTTTGAGGCCTCAATTATTTTGTGAAACTCTCCTTTAATTGTGCATCGGTCGGTCAAGAGATGTTTCCGCTGTTAGGCCTACTGCTGTAGCACATGTCATGGCAGAGATTGTAAAGCAGAGCTGTCCAATCCTCTTCCTGGAGATCTACAGTCCTGTGGGTTTTCGGTCCAACCCTAATTTAACATATCTGATTCTTCTTATTAGCTGCTCAACAAGACCTTAACAGTCTGATGGCCTTGAAATAGAAGCTGTTTTTCAGTCTCTCGGTCCCTGCTTCGATGCACCTGTACTGACCTCGCCTTCTGGATGATAGCGGGGTGAACAGGCAGTGGTTCGGGTGGTTGTTGTCCTTGATGATCTTTTTGGCCTTCCCGTGACATCGGGTGCTGTAGGTGTCTTGGAGGGCAGGTAGTTTGCCCCCGGTGATACGTTGTGCAGACCGCACCACCCTCTGGAGAGCCTTGCGGTTGAGGGCTTTGCAGTTACCGTAACAGGCGGTGATACAGCCCGACAGGATGCTCTCAGTTGTGCATCTGTAAAAGTTTGTCAGGGTTGTAGGACGAAGAGGCGCTGTTGCACCTTCTTCACCACACTGTCTGTGTGGGTGGACCATTTCAGTTTGTCTGTGATGTGTACGCTGAGGATCTTAAAACTTTCTACATTCTCCACTACTGTCCCTTCGATGAGGATGGGGGGGGGGGGGGGGGGGGGCTCCCTCTGCTGTTTCCTGAAGTCCACGATCATCTCATTTGTTTTGTTGACGTTGAGTGAGAGGTTGTTTTCCTGACACTCCGAGTGCCCTCACCTCCTCCCTGTAGGCTGTCTCGTTGTTGTTGGTAATCAAGCCCACTACTGTTGTGTCGTCTGCAAACTTGATGATTGAGTTGGAGGCTGGCATGGCCACGCATTCCATGGGTGAACAGGGAGTACAGGAGGGGGCTGAGCACACACCCTTGTGGGGCCCCAGTATTGAGGGTCAGTGACATGGAGATGTTGTTTCCTACCTTCACCACCTGGGGGCAGCCCGTCAGAAAGTCCAGGACCCAGTTGCACAGGGCGGGGTTGAGACCCAGGGCCTCCAGCTTGATGATGAGTTTGGAGGGTACTATGGTGTTGAATGCTGAGCTGTAGTCAATGAACAGCATTCTTACATAGGTATTCCTCTTGTCCAGATGGGATAGGGCAGTATGCAATGTGATGGCGATTGCATCGTCTGTGGACCTGTTGGGGCGGTATGCAAACTGAAGTGGTTCTAGGGTGGCAGGTAAGGCGGAGGTAAAATTATCCTTGACTAGTCTCTCAAAGCACTTCATGATGACAGAAGTAAGTGCTACGGGGCGGTAGTCCCGTAGCAGTAGTTCAGTTACCTTTGCCTTCTTGGGTACAGGAACAATGGTGGCCATCTAGAAGCATGTGGGGTCAACAGACTGGGATAGGGAGAGATTGAATATGTCTGTAAACACACCAGCCAGCTGGTCTGCACATGCTCTGAGGACGCGGCTAGGGATGCCGTCTGGGACAGCAGTCCTGCGAGGGTTAACACAGTTAAACGTCTTACTCACGTTGGCCACGGAGTAGGAGGGGGGGGGGAGTCCTTGTTAGCAGGCCACGGCGGTGGCACTGCATTATCCTCAAAGCTGGCAAAGAAGGAGTTTAGTTTGTCTGGAAGCAAGACGTCGATGTTGGTGTCTTGGCTGTTTTATTTTTTGAATTCCGTAATTGCCTGTAGACCCTGCCACATAGTACGTCTCGTGTCTGAGCCGTTAAATTGCGACTCCAATTTGTCCTTATACCAACATTTTGCTTGTTTGATTGCCTTGTGGAGGGAATAACTTCACTGTTTATATTCGGCCATATTCCCAGTCCTCTTCCTGTGGTAAAATGCGGTGGTTCCTGCTTTCAGTTTTGTGTGAAAGCCTCTATGCGTCCACGGTTTCTGGTTAGGGTAGGTTTAAATAGTCACAGTGGGTACAACATTTCCAATGCACGTCCTTATAAACTCACTCACCGAGTCAGCGTATAGATCGATGTTATTCTCTGAACATTTGAGTTTGAGTTTATTTTATTTTTACAGGGACAGTGCACATTAACCTGTTGAGGATAGAGGGCGCTATTTACACTTTGGGGGAAAATCGTGCCCAATTTAAACGGCCTCGTACTCTATTCTTGCTCGTACAATATGCATATTATTATTACTATTGGATAGAAAACACTCTCAAGTTTCTAAAACCGTTTGAATTATATCTGTGAGTAAAACAGAACTTATTTTGCAGCATACTTCCTGTCAGAAAGTGAAAAATCTCAAATCGAGGCTCTGTTCCAGGGCATCCCTATCGTTTTGCTTGAGATTTGTGACTATACATGCACTTCATACGCCTTCCACTAGATGTCAATAGGCTGTGAGAGGTGAAATGGGGTCTCAATCTCTTTCTATGGTCAAAAGAGACAGCTTGGAATGACATGACCCCAGAATTCGTTTGTTCAGGAAGCGCATAAAGGTCACCAGTATTGGCTTCTGAAAAGCAATCGTTATAGACGTCTTATATCTCCGGCTTTGATTTTATTTGATAAATGTGAAGATATCATCGTAAAGTATGTTTTTTCAATATAGTTTTATTAGATTATTGAAATTTTTTCGGGACGTTAGACGTGTTGCGTTCTTTGCGTTTGGTGAAGATGGACAGCTTAGCGCCACTTGGCTAGATTTGCTTGCTAATTCGCGAGGGAAAAAGGCCATTCTAAAACCAAACAACGATTGTTCTGGACAAAGGACCCCTTGTACAACATTCTGATGGAAGATCATCAAAAGTAGGACCCATTTTATGATGCTATTTCATATATCTGTCGAACATGTGTACTATTAGGTAGCGCCCAGATTTTGGGCACGCTCTCGCTATAACGTAAGCTGGATGTCGTAATGAAGTTATTTTTAGAATTCTAACACGGCGATTGCATTAAGAACTAGTGTATCTATCATTTCCTATACAACATGTATTTTTTTGTCATGTTTATGAATAGTTATTTGGTCAGAATAGGTGAGTTTTAGAAAAATATCCGCACATTCTGGGAAAAAGCTGCTACGTTAGCACAATGTATAACCACTGATTTCAGCTCTAAATATGCACATTTTCGAACAAAACATAAGTGTATGTATAACCTGATGTTATAGGACTGTCATCTGATGAAGCTTATCAAGGTTAATCAAAAATTATATATCTTTTGCTGGTTTGTTACGATCGCTAACTTTTGCTGCTGGTAAATGGCTTGTGTTTCTGGCTATTGTGGTAAGCTAATATAATGCTATATTGTGTTTTCGCTGTAAAACACTTAAAAAATCTGAAATATTGGCTGGATTCACAAGATGCTTGTCTTTCATTTGCTGTACACCATGCATTTTTCAGAAATGTTTTATGATGAGTATTTAGGTATTCCACGTTGGTCTCTATAATTACTCTGGCTGCTTCGGTGCTATTTGTGACGGTAGCTGTGATGGTAGCTGCAATGTAAAACTGATTTATAGCTCAAATATGCACATTTTTCGAACAAAACATAGATTTATTGTGTAACATGTTATAAGACTGTCATCTGATGAAGTTGTTTCTTGGTTAGTTTGGTTGGTTCTTGGTTAGTTAGGTTGGTTTTGTGCATGCTACCTGTGCTGTGAAAGAAATGTCTGTGCTTTTTTGTATTTGGTGGTGAACATAAATATACGTGGTGTTTTCGCTGTAAAACATTAAAAAAATCGGACATGTTGACTGGATTCACAAGATGTTTATCTTTCATTTGCTGTATTGGACTTGTTAATGTGTGAAAGTTAAATATTTCTCAAAAATATTTTTTGAATTTCGTGCTCTGCCTTTTCAGTGGAATGTGGGAGGAGTTCCGATAGCGGAACCCCGGGGCTAGACAGGTTAATCAACGTTTCCCAGTCCGCGTGATCAAAACAATCTTAAAGCGTGGATTCCGATTAGTCAGACCAGCGTTGAATGGTTCTAGTCATGGGTATATCCTGTTTGAGTTTCTGCATATAAGGAGGTACGAGCAAGATGGAGTCGTGGTCGGATTTGCCAAAGGGAGGGCGAGGGAGTGCCTTGTATGCATCGCGGAAGTTAGAGTAGCAGTGATCGAGTGTATTGCCCGCGCGAGTGCTGCAACCAATATGCTGATCGAATTTAGGTAGCCATGTTCTCAAATTTGCTTTGTGAAAATCCCCAGCTACAATAAATGCAGCCTCGGGATATATGGTTTACATTGAGTCCATTGAAGTTCCTTGAAGGTCGTTGTGGTGTCTGCTTGAGTGGGTATATACAAAGCTGTGACGATAACTGACGAGAATTTTTTTGAGAGATAATATGGCCGCATTTGATAGTAAGGAATTCTAGGTCGGGTGAGCAGAAGGACTTGAGTTCCTGTATGTTGTTATGATTACACCATCAGTCATTAATCATGAAGCATACACCCCCGCCCTTCTTCTTCCCAGAGAGGTGTTAATCTCTGTTGGCACGACGCATGAAGAAGCCCGGTGGCTGTACCGACTCCGACAACATATCCCGAGAGAGCCATGTTTACGTGAAACAGAGAATGTTACAATCTATGATGTCTCTCTGGAAGGCAACCCTTGCTCTAATTTTGTCCACCTTGTTGTCTAGAGACTGGACATTGGCGAGTAGTATACTCAGAAGCGGTGGGCGGTGTGCATGCCTACGGAGCCTGACCAGGAGGCCGCTCCATTTGCCCCTTCTGCAGCGATGTTGTTTTGGTCGGCTTCTGGGATTAGATCCACTGTCCTGGGTGGTGGTCCGAACAGAGGATCCGCTTCGGGAAAGTTGTATTCCTGGTCGTAATGTTGGTAAGTTGAAGTCGCTCTAAAATCCAATTGTTCCTCCTGGCTATATGTAAAAAGACTTAAGATTTCCTGGGGTAACAATGTAAGAAATAATACATTAAAAAAACAAAATACTGCATAGTTTCCTGAGAACGCGAAGCGAGGCGACCATCTCTGTCAGCGCCATCTTGCTGAGCTGTGACAGCAAACAAAAAGGAAAACAACTTAGTGCAAATAATTTGACCTTCATTTATTATTAAAGATTGCCAGCACTAACTTGCAGATGTCCCAACCTGGTCTCAGAGCATTTCTTACTATTCTGTACGTAAATCCCAGGCTCTCTATTGAGTATGATATGTTACCTTTTGTGTGGTAATGTATTAATATCACCCATTTCGTATGACAAAGAATTACAAATCGTATTAATTGTTATGAATTTGCAAAACATACAATATGTTATGAATTTGCTAAATGTACAATATGTTACGAATTCTAGCTAGGTGGCTAACGTTAAAAGACGGGCTATCTTCTGTATATCCCCCTCTACCTTGTCACAACACAACTGATTGGCTCAAACGCAATAAGTAATGAAAGAAATTCCACAAATGTACTTTTAACAAGGCACACCTGTTAAATGAAATGCGTTCCAGGTGACTACCTCAAGCTACCTGAAGCTGGTTGAGAGAATGCCAAGAGTTTGCAAAGCTGTCATCAAGGCGAAGGGTGGCTAATTTGAAGAATACTTTTTTGGTTACTACATGATTCCATTGTGTTATTTTATTGTTTTGATGTAAAAATAAAGAAAAACCCTTGAATGAGTTCTAGAACTTTTGACCGGTAGTGTAATCATGTACCTTCACCTGATATACTGAACCTAACCTTCATCTGATATCCTGAACCTAACCTTCATCTGATATCCTGAACCTTACCTTCACCTGATATCCTGAACCTCACCTTCACCTGATATACTGAACCTCACCTTCACCTGATATCCTGAACCTCACCTTCACATGATATACAGAATCTCACCTTCACCTGATATACTGAACCCCACCTTCACCTGATATCCTGAACCTTATCTTATCCTGATATACTGAACCTCACCTTCACCTGATATACTGAACCTCACCTTCACCTGATATCCTGAACCCCACCATCACCTGATATACTGAACCTCACCACCTGATATACTGAACCTCACCTTCACCTGATATCCTGAATCTCACCTTCACCTGATATACTGAACCTCACCTTCACCTGATATCCTGAACCTCACCTTCACCTGATATACTGAACCTCACCTTCACCTGATATACTGAACCTCACCTTCACCTGATATACTGAACCTCACCTTCACCTGATATCCTGAACCTCACCTTCACCTGATATCCTGAACCTCACCTTCACCTGATATACTGAACCTCACCTTCACCTGATATCCTGAACCTCACCTTCACCTGATATACTGAACCTCACCTTCACCTGATATACTGAACCTCACCTTCACCTGATATACTGAACCTCACCTTCACCTGATATCCTGAATCTCACCTTCACCTGATAGCCAGAGGAGTGAGACGGTGGCTCTGAGGAGAACTCTGATCATGCTGTCTGTCTGTCTGTCTGTCTGTCTGTCTGTCTGTCTGTCTGTCTGTCTGTCTGTCTGTCTGTCTGTCTGTCTGTCTGTCTGTCTGTCTGAGCTGTAAAGTTAGATCTATGTCTTTGTTCTGAGGTGGGAGGAGCCTATAGCTGACCTATCACCCCACAGTACAGTGGAACGTTACTGCCCTCTGTTGGATCAGCTGGAATGTATTGGTACAATAACACAAAACAAAACATAATTTGCAAAAAAGAAAGGCCTCTTTTTTTTGAAGAAAATAAATCCTAAATGTTGCAATTCTTTAGGAGTTTTGTATTGTGGATGTTTAGTAATGAGGATCTTTAGTAATGTGGGATGTTTAGTATTGTGGATGTTTAGTATTGTGGGATGTTTAGTATTGTGGGATGTTTAAAATTGAGGATGTTTAGTATTGAGGATGTTTAGTATTGAGAATGTTTAGTATTGTCGATGTTTAGTATCGAGGATGTTTAGTATTGTGGGATGTTTAGTATTGTGGGATGTTTAGTATTGATGATGTTTAGTATTGTGGATGTTTAATATTGAGGATGTTTAGTATTGAGGATGTTTAGTATTGAGGATGTTTAGTATTGAGGATGTTTAGTATTGTGGGATGTTTAGTATTGAGGATGTTTAGTATTGAGGATGTTTAGTATTGATGATGTTTAGTATTGAGGATGTTTAGTACTGAGGATGTTTAGTATTGTGGGATGTTTAGTATTGATGATGTTTAGTATTGCGGATGTTTAGTATTGCGGGTGTTTAGTATTGAGGGTGTTTAGTATTGAGGATGTTTAGTTTTGATGATGTTTAGTATTGAGGATATTTAGTATTTAGGATGTTTAATATTGTGGGATGTTTAGTATTGAGGATGTTTAATATTGTGGGATGTTTAGTATTGAGGATGTGCAGTATTGTGGGTGTTTAGTATTGTGGGTGTTTAGTATTGAGGGTGCTTAGTATTGAGGGTGTTTAGTATTGAGGGTGTTTAGTATTGAGGGTGTTTAGTATTGAGGGTGTTTAGTATTGAGGATGTTTAGTATTGAGGATGTTTAGTATTGAGGAGGTTTAGTATTGAGGATGTTTAGTATTGAGGGTGTTTAGTATTGAGGGTGTTTAGTATTGTGGGTGTTTAGTATTGAGGGTGTTTAGTATTGAGGATGTTTAGTATTGAGGATGTTTAGTATTGCGGATGTTTAGTATTGAGGATGTTTAGTATTGAGGATGTTTAGTATTGAGGGTGTTTAGTATTGAGGGTGTTTAGTATTGTGGGTGTTTAGTATTGAGGGTGTTTAGTATTGAGGATGTTTAGCGTTGAGGATGTTTAGCATTGAGGATGTTTAGCATTGAGGATGTTTGGTATTGAGGATGTTTAGTATTGAGGATGTTTAGAATTGTGGGATGTTTAGTATTGAGGATGTTTAGTATCGAGGATGTTTAGTATTGAGGATGTTTAGTATTGAGGATGTTTAGAATTGTGGGATGTTTAGTATTGAGGATGTTTAGTATTGTGGGATGTTTAGTATTGTGGATGTTTAGTGTTGAGGATGTTTAGCATTGAGGATGTTTAGTATTGAGGATGTTTAGTATTGAGGATGTTTAGTATTGAGGATGTTTATATGGTTCAGAGCACTGTAGTGGAGGTGTGAGGTGTTACTTTGTATTTGAGATGTGGTTTTTGTAGGGCTGAGATAGGATCTGTTGCACTGTTCTCTCTGGCAGCACAGAAATACACTGCACTGTCCTCTTGTGTCAGGTTGGAAACACTTACATCACAATACTGTTCTGTGTTTCCTCTCAATTTAATTTGGTCTTTGAAACTAGATTCTCTCTGTCTCTATCTCCATGCATATGCTCTGCTCTCACTCTCTCTAATCTCTCTATCTCTCTCTGTTTCTCTCTCTCTCTCTCTCTCTGTCTCTCTCTCTCTCTCTCTCTCTCTCTCTCTCTCTCTCTCTCTGTCTCTCTCTCTCTCTCTCTCTCTCTCTCTCTCTCTCTCTCTCTCTCTCTCTCTCTCTCTCTCTCTCTCTCTCCTTCTGTCTCTGTCTCTCTCTCTCCTTCTGTCTCTGTCTCTCTTTCTCCTCTCCCCCCACTCTCTCTCTCTGAACAGACGTCTTTTAGTTCATGTGGTTTATTGCAGGTGTTGATAGTATCTGAACAGAAGTCTGCTCCTTCATGTGGTTTAATGCAGGTGTTTTGATGTAGTGTCAGATGGAGGTTTTTGTGGAGTAGACTAGGTCTCTGTACCACTGTGTAGACTGGCAGCACAGAAATACTCCCCACTGTCTTCAGCTTGTCTCGGTTTGAGGATATGAAGGAAGGCTTCGTTCTCTCCATCTCCTTTCACATCAAAGTAACCTTTATATGAGGGTTCAACTGTTGGGTTTTTATAGTATGCATACGCTACGAGGTTTAGAGCCGTGTCTTCCACAGAACGTTGGTACCAGAGGATTGTATCATAGTTGGTGATTTTATGACTGCAGTTGAGTGTGACAGAGACATTAGGCTTCACCAGCAACGTAGAGGGAGACTGGTACACTGATTTACTGAGAGAGACACCTGAGGGAGACAGAGAACATTACTGTACTTCTATTCTACAGTACATAACAAAGGATTGTACCACCATTTCTCAAGTTTGAATAAAACATATAATTAGTCATTATTTGTACACATTGTTGCAAATTGTTACACTTTCATGTTTAATAAGTAATGTAGGGAACTACTAAATATCTGCAGTTTAAATTACCTGTGATCCAGAATAGCGGGACAGTGATAATGATAAGAGGTGTGATCATGTTGACTTAGTGATCGTTGACAACCAACTGACATCTCATCTCATCTGAACTGAACTGGAGAGGAGGAACAGGAAGTGACCTCATCAGTGATGTAATGACAGAACGCGGCGTGGCATCAGACAGCTGTACTGTTGTATTATATTGGCACTGAATCAAATCCAGACCTCAGTGCAGGTGTGAGGGAGGTGTTGCTTCAGTATAATCTAGTGAGACAGTGAATGAGAGAAGGTTTTTGTAGTGTAGACAGGGGAATCTGCAACACTGTGCATAACGAGCAGCACAGAAATACACTGCACTGTGTTGGGGACGTATTAAATTGAACATGTTCAGAGAGGCATTCTTTGGGTCATCTCCACTCAAATCCCCACTCATATTGAAATGCTTTTCATAGGAACTCTCAATGGTTTTAGAATTAAAATTCAAATATCCAATGAGTTTCAGAGCTGTTTCTCCTTGTGGTTTCTGGTACCACAACATTTGTGTGTAGTCTGTTTTCTGATGGTGGCAGAAGAGTTGAATATTCTCTCCAGGTCTGCTGAAGACTGCAGAGGGAGTCTGGTGAATCTCAACACTGAGACAGAGACCTGAGGAGAGATGGAGAGAAGACAATATCTTAATTTTTTTTAATAGATAAGACACAAAGATACATAATTTCCGTATTGTTCATCTAAACAAGGGACCATATCTAAATCAGATTACTGTTATTACCTGAGAGCCAACAGAGTAAGAGGATTCTGATCATGTTGAGTCTTGAGCTGAACATCAACAACTAACTGACATCTCATCTGAACTGACTGGAGAGGAGAAAGAGGGACAGGAAGTGACCTCATCAGCGACGTAATGACAGAACGTTGTCACAGTCACAGAAATATAATGTCTAGATAGGATGGCTGCCAGTCCACCCACTATGGCATCATTGACTTGAATGAGGAGGCCCGTTCTACTCATTCTAGTTGTGGTTACAGTATATCGGATCAAATCCAGACCTCAAGGCAGGTGTGGGGGAGGTGTTCTGTTAAATAGTATACTACAGTGAGACAGATTGTGTCACACAGGGTTTTTTGTAGTGCAGAGAGGGAATCTACATCACTGTGGCCTTCGCTTGCAGCACAGTAATAAACCGCACTGTGATCGGGACCTTTCAGGTTGAACATGTTCAGAGAGACATTCTTCGGGTCGTTCTGACTCAAATCCCCACTCACGTTTAGATGTCCTTCAATGTACGTGGTTTGAGTCTTAAAATATAAATAGCCTATAAGTTTTAGTTGTTTTTGTCCCGGTGACTGCTGGAACCACTGCATCAGTCTGTAGTTAGTTCTCTCATGGTGGCAGAAGATCTGAACGTTCTCCCCACGTTTCAATAAGACTTCAGAGGGAGACTGATACACCTCAAGGCTGAGACAGAGACCTGGAGAAAGGTGGAGAGAAGACATTTTACCTCAAGTGATGGATGAAATTATATCCACGTTGGGGCCTATACCCCAATGGCTGGACACATACACAGAAATGCCCATATTGGACATCAAAATAATTGATGATTTCCAAAATGTGAGTTAAGCCTATTACCAGTAAGGCAAATAAGTAAGACGGAAAAAGGGATGAGGAAATGAAACATTTTGACTCCCAGTCAACGAGAACAACATCAGAGGAACTGAGTCATTTTGAACTCACATGGGAAGAATATATAAAACAGGATATGACATCACAATCCAAACATGGGTGTTACAGTAATGATCCTCCCAAGTGATTTTTGTTTAATGGCACCCTATTCCTTATATAGTGCACTTATTTCTTATAGAAGCCCCATACCATCCTGCAGTAGAGGGATTTATAGAAGCCCCATACCATCCTACAGTAGAGGCATTTATAGAAGCCCCATACCATCCTACAGTACAGGCATTTATAGAAGCCCCATACCATCCTACAGTAGAGACATTTATAGAAGCCCAATACCATCCTACAGTAGAGACATTTATAGAAGCCCCATACCATCCTACAGTAGAGGCATTTATAGAAGCCCCATACCATCCTACAGGAGAGACATTTATAGAAGCCCCATACCATCCTACAGTAGAGGCATTTATAGAAGCCCCATACCATCCTACAGTAGAGACATTTATAGAAGCCCCATACCATCCTACAGTAGAGACATTTATAGAAGCCCCCATACCATCCTACAGTAAAGACATTTATAGAAGCCCCATACCATCCTACAGTAGAGACATTTATAGAAGCCCCATACCATCCTACAGTAGAGACATTTATAGAAGCCCCATACCATCCTACAATAGAGGCATTTATAGAAGCCCCATACCATCCTACAGTAGAGACATTTATAGAAGCCCCATACCATCCTGCAGTAGAGGCATTTATAGAAGCCCCATACCATCCTACAGTAGAGACATTTATAGAAGCCCCATACCATCCTACAGTACAGACATTTATAGAAGCCCCATACCATCCTACAGGAGAGACATTTATAGAAGCCCCATACCATCCTACAGTAGAGACATTTATAGAAGCCCCATACCATCCTACAGTAGGGACATTTATAGAAGCCCCATACCATCCTACAGTAGAGACATTTATAGAAGCCCCATACCATCCTACAGTAGAGACATTTATAGAAGCCCCCATACCATCCTACAGTAAAGACATTTATAGAAGCCCCATACCATCCTACAGTAGAGACATTTATAGAAGCCCCATACCATCCTGCAGTAGAGACATTTATAGAAGCCCCATACCATCCTACAGTAGAGGCATTTATAGAAGCCCCATACCATCCTACAGTACAGGCATTTATAGAAGCCCCATACCATCCTACAGTAGAGACATTTATAGAAGCCCCATACCATCCTACAGTAGAGCCATTTATAGAAGCCCCATACCATCCTACAGTAGAGGCATTTATAGAAGCCCCATACCATCCTACAGGAGAGACATTTATAGAAGCCCCATACCATCCTACAGGAGAGGCATTTATAGAAGCCCCATACCATCCTACAGTAGAGACATTTATAGAAGCCCCATACCATCCTACAGGAGAGACATTTATAGAAGCCCCATACCATCCTACAGTAGAGACATTTATAGAAGCCCCATACCATCCTACAGTACAGGCATTTATAGAAGCCCCATACCATCCTACAGGAGAGACATTTATAGAAGCCCCATACCATCCTACAGTAGAGGCATTTATAGAAGCCCCATACCATCCTACAGTAGAGACATTTATAGAAGCCCCATACCATCCTACAGTACAGACATTTATAGAAGCCCCATACCATCCTACAGTAAAGGCATTTATAGAATGCCTGCTGATATGGTGTTGTAGCTGGGGAGAGTGTGTTCCACCTGCTGATACCACAGTACGGTGTTGTAGCTGGGGAGAGTGTGTTCCACCTGCTGATACCACAGTATGGTGTTGTAGCTGGGGAGAGTGTGTTCCACCTGCTGATACCACAGTATGGTGTTGTAGCTGGGGAGAGTGTGTTCCACCTGCTGATACCACAGTATGGTGTTGTAGCTGGGGAGAGTGTGTTCCACCTGCTGATACCACAGTATGGTGTTGTAGCTGGGGAGAGTGTGTTCCACCTGCTGATACCACAGTATGGTGTTGTAGCTGGGGAGAGTGTGTTCCACCTGCTGATACCACAGTATGGTGTTGTAGCTGGGGAGAGTGTGTTCCACCTGCTGATACCACAGTATGGTGTTGTAGCTGGGGAGAGTGTGTTCCACCTGCTGATACCACAGTATGGTGTTGTAGCTGGGGAGAGTGTGTTCCACCTGCTGATACCACAGTATGGTGTTGTAGCTGGGGAGAGTGTGTTCCACCTGCTGATACCACAGTATGGTGTTGTAGCTGGGGAGAGTGTGTGAACAGGACAGCAGTTTCTCCAGAACTCTGAAATACTGAAGATGGAGACTGAAGAACGTTGGAACAGAGGAGTTCACCTGTTACAGAAGAGGAGAGAGAGACCTGTTTGTTATAACTACTGTAGTCATTCAGGAAATATATGGAATTATAGATTAATTTAGACGGTATCTAATCTGTGTTCAAGAATAATCAAGAGATTCACGTTCATAGGTGGAAAATATCCAACAGTGAAAGATTCTTAGTTCAACACTGAGTGAAGATGAACATTCAAAAGGATCTTCAGCTCTCAGACTCCTTACTACACACCATAGTTTACTGTGGTACTGTGTCTGGTGAGTCCACATGGATTTGTTGAGCTGTAACTCCCCCTACAGGAAAGACATGATATCATACCATACTGTATCATGGTCTCCTGTATATCAGAGGGAACCCCCCCTTTCTGTTAGACCAGCTGGTGAGTGTTTTGGCATTGAATCAGAGTCAGATACAGTGTGATGTTAATACAGGTGTGATTAGTCTACAGTACACCAGGGAGGAGGTTTTTGTAGAGCAGAGAGGGAGATCTGATGCACTGCTATCTGGAGGTACTTGATTGATGGTTAAAGGAAATATTCACCCATTTTGAATGTTATGTTATTTTTGTGGATCTCCGAGTGAAGTCTTATCAATTCCATGGGTAATTTCATGTTTTAATGTGTATCTGAGTTATTGGCATTCAAGCAGTCAGACATTGGTCCGTTATGACTTAGTACTGTGGTAAAGTCTCTCTCAGTATGACCTAGTACTGTGGTAAAGTCTCTCTCAGTATGACGTAGTACTGTGGTAAAGTCTCTCTCAGTATGACATAGTACTGTGGTAAAGTCTCTCTCAGTATGACGTAGTACTGTGGTAAAGTCTCTCTCAGTGTGACGTAGTACTGTGGTAAAGTCTCTCTCAGTATGACCTAGTACTGTGGTAAAGTCTCTCTCAGTATGACGTAGTACTGTGGTAAAGTCTCTCTCAGTATGACGTGGTACTGTGGTAAAATCTCTCTCAGTATGACGTAGTACTGTGGTAAAGTCTCTCTCAGTATGACGTAGTACTGTGGTAAAATCTCTCTCAGTATGACGTAGTACTGTGATAAAGTCTCTCTCACTATACTGGAAGTTAATAGGAATATGAATTGTAGATCACTAAAACATCCATCATACATGTCAGATTACAATACTGGCTGATGTCATCACTCAGGAGGATGTCTTCTCTACAATGAGCCATTGATCATATTTCTGCGATGTTCCTACTGGAGAGATGTGTAATTTAACGTGTAATTTCTCCTGCACATTTCTCCTATTTGTCTGTCTCTTCAGTCCAGCGTGCTTTGCATGGTGCCGTTGCCAACGATATTAGAGTAAGGAGATAGGAATCCCATTGGGCAATGAATGGAGGAACGTATAACGACCCACCCAGCAGACTGTCGATTGGTCCCCTTTACTGCCGACACGGAGCCTCGCCGATTCATCACGACTGGTCTGCCGACGTAACCGTACGAGGGGCCTCTTCGGTTGCGATGTCCCCCGCAAGCCCCATCTGCTAGCCTGCTAGCCACGGCCTGCTAGCTGTTTGAATTGCCGTGTCTCCAGCTCGCCTAGCTACTCACTGCACCCTATGATCACCCGGCTACACATGCCTCTCCCTAATGTCGATATGCCTTGTCTATTGCTGTTTTGGTTAGTGATTATTGTCTGAATTCACTGTAGAGCCTCCAGCCCTGCTCAATATGCCTTAGCAAGCGCTTTTGTTCCACACCCCACATATGCCGTGACCTCACCTGGCTTAAATGGTGCCTCTAGATACAAAACCTCTCTCATCGTCACTCAATGCCTAGGTTTACCTCCACTGTACTCACATCCTACCATACCCTTGTCTGTACATTGTGCCTTGAACCTATTCTTCCGCGCCCAGAAATCTGCTCCTTTTACTCTCTGTTCCGAACGCACTAGACAACCAGTTCTTATAGCCTTTAGCCGTACCCTTATCCTACTCCTCCTCTGTTCCTCAGGTGATGTAGAGGTTAACCCAGGCCCTGCAGCCCCCAGCCTCACTCCCATTCCCCAGGCGCTCTCATTTGTTGACTTCTGTAACCGTAAAAGCCTTGGTTTCATGCATGTTAACATCAGAAGCCTTCTCCCTAAGTTTATTTTATTCACTGCTTTAGCACACTCCGCCAAACCGGATGTCCTAGCCGTGTCTGAATCCTGGCTTAGGAAGGCCACCAAAAATCCAGAAATTTCCATCCATAGCTATAACATTTTCCGCCAAGATAGAACTGCCAAAGGGAGCAGAGTTGCAATCTACAGCAGAGATAGACTGCAGAGTTCTGTCATACTATCCAGGTCTGTACCCAAACAATTCGAGCTCCTACTTTTAAAAAGTCTCTCACCGTAGCCGCTTGTTATAGACCCCCTTCAGCCCCCAGCTGTGCCCTGGACACCATATGTGAATTGATCGTCCCCATATATCTTCAGAGTTTGTACTGTTAGGTGACCTAAACTGGGACATGCTTAACACCCCGGACGTAAAGGTAACGTAAAGGTAATGGCGGACTGAACGAAGTTATGTAGAGCACCTCAAGATAAAACATAATATTCGAAATATCTGCTAAATTAGACTAAAATATTAGCACTAAATAATCTGGTGGGTGATAACCTTCAATCTGGATAATGACACAAAACAAATTCTAAGATTAGAGACATTTATCGACAAATATTACGAAAACAAGCAACACCCAAACATGACGGAGAGTAAGACAGGGGAACCGATTCAAAAACGAAAACGTGACTCCTCAACCGACACTGATGATTTAATATTCTCACCACCGGCAATGGTAAAGGTCGAAACCGATCTGTTAAAATCAATAAATGACAAACTGGGTATACTTGAATTAGTTAGTAAAGATATAAAAGAGTTGAAGGCAAGCCTAGAGATGAGTGATGAAAAAGCTGCGACATTGGAGAAGGAAACACACGCGCTAAAAGGGACAGTCAATAAAATTGAAACCGAAATGAATGAAATTAAAAAGGAGAACACCGTTCTGAAGGAATGCTTACTAGACATACAAACTAGATCCATGAGAGAGAATTTGGTACTTACAGGTATCCAAGAGAAAGAAGGAGAGGTTCCTGAATCTGTAGTTAGAGAGTTCCTTTTTGCAGCGCTTCAGATTCCACGCGAAGTTATCGATAAGATCCAACTTGAACGTGTACACCGCCTCGGACAGAGAGGGCAGAGGTACGAACGCCCAATCGTTGCCAAATTTGCTTCATTTAAAGATAAAATAATGGTTAAAAGCCTGGGTAAAAGACTTGCTGGGACCAAAATTGGCATGAATGATCAGTTTCCGAAAGAAATTGCAGAACGGCGCAAAGTTCTGTATCCAATTTTCAAAGAAAATAGATTAAAAGCGAAACGAGTAGCTCTCGTCGTTGATAAACTATATATTGATAACCAGTTGTTCAGAGACACAAAGACTACTCCATGGTTATTTTAAAAATTACAAAGTTCTCATAGATGAGGAAAATAAACACAATTCAAGCCCGGTTATTGATTGTAACAATACAATACAAAATATAGCTTTTCTATAAATCTTCATATATAACTAATTGAACACAAGCACTATTTCTACATAGTGAAGATAAAAACTAAGTAAACAGAAGGCACAGTATGTGTGGATGGTGTGGTGTGTGTTTATTTTTATTTGTTATGTTTGGAAAGTTGAGTGAGTGAGTAATGAAATAGTTGCATATCCCAGAGCCAGTGTATTGCTGTGGGCCGGGTATGAGAGGGCTTTCAATGTTGTTCAGATGATGGATATACTTTTATAATGAATTATACGTCTTATTTATTTATTGTCCTATCATGGGGAACTACATTTTTAAAATAAATTATATCTAATTATTTATTATCCTATTTTAATGGTACGGTCCATGGCCCTATACCCTAGACACCCACATGAATGGCCCAGATACTAAGGAGAAGTCCCTAACTGTTTTATGTGCATGCTGTAAGCGGTCTGTATGCAGCCAAAATGAGGTCAGGGACCAAGAGCAGCACTGCCCCCTCAAGATTCTGAGCCTGCTTGGCAGGGTTGGTCCTGCAAAGCCAAAGCCCCCTAAAGGGAGAGCATAATAAACAAGGAAATTCTCAAAGCTGCTAATGAGAACCTTGACGACCTTGTACCTAGCCGGTGGGGATTCCGGTGGGGTGCCCCCACCCAGGCAGTGGCAGTGCTGGCAACACTAGCTGCAGTAACCCATGGGGAGGGGGTCACACTCGGACATTCAGAGAGGGGGTATATTATTGTGGCCCTGGTGGCACGAAATCAAGTCGGACTGCATGGAGATGCTTGGGAACATGGTCAAAATGGATGACCGTATTGTGGGTGTTTCAGGAAGAAGGTGTACATTTGACCTCCATCATTTAGGATGTGACAATGGTAAATAAATCTCTACATTTATGCTCATTTTTTGCGCGGTCTTGCAGGCCTTCTCATGCAGCTGCAACTGCAAGTACATTTGTAAATCATGATCCATCTTGAGTTGGGCTCTGGGATGGTGCAATTGTTGAGAGGGTGAGCTTATGGTTGTGTGGGGGTAAGGGCTGAATGTGTGTGGGTGTATGTGTGTATCCCACAACTGTTGCGAAGGAAGAAGTAAAAGATGTTAGGGACTATAGAGGATGATTCACAGCAATATGTAATAAAAATAGAGGTGAGGGCGATGGAAATGCATTTGGCAATGGATCTGCTTCGGTTCGGTGGATGGCGCTGTGTGCACTTTTCGAAGGATGGATCCCAGTCGGTCCGGGGCTGTGCGATGCGGGGGGTCGGGGGTGGTCTGCCGGTCATTGGGATGACAACCCAACTCGAGATGGGGGCTTTTGGCGGGTGGAATAGTGGGGACCAATTGGAGGTTTGCTTAGTGGAGATGCAAATGTCATGGTACAACTATATAGACACTCAATCATTATGTTACTTTTTAATAGGACGTTTACAAACATATATTTTGATAAAAATAATTGAAAGGTGTGTCTCATTATGGTAAGTGGTGAAATAAGTATAGCCAGTTACAATTGTAATGGCTTAGCAGATAATAAGAAAAGACGATCAGTATTTACCTGGCTAAAAGAGAAGGATTATAATATCTACTGTTTACAGGAAACCCATTCGACAGTTTTAGATGAAGTTTTGTGGAAAAAGAACTGGGGGGGCGAAATATATTTCTCCCATGGGCAAAGAAATTCAAAAGGGGTGATGGTTTTAATTAATAATAACTTTGATCCAAATGTGCAACTTGTCCAAACAGATCCTCAAGGTAGATGGATTATTTTAAATATGTTATTGGACAATAAACATATATGGCTTATTAACCTATACGGTCCGAATAATGATGATCCAAGCTTCTTTGACAATATATATAAGAATGTATCAACTCTACAAGCAACACTAGACTCTATTATTATAGTGGGAGATTTTAATACGGTCTTAAATACCTCTATGGACCGGAAAGGAAATCACACTACAAACTATCACCCTCAGGCACTTAAGGAAATCAGGAATGTCATGGATATATTGGAATTAGTGGATATATGGAGACTTAAATACCCTGACCTAGTGAGATATACATGGCGGAGGCTTAATCAAGCTAGTCGCCTTGACTACTTTCTTATATCATTCTCTCTGGCACCAAAAGTTAAAAAGTGTTTGATAGGGGACAGAATGCGGTCGGACCATCACATAATTGGCATATATATTACTCTTACAGAATTTCCACGTGGGCGAGGATATTGGAAATTTAATCAAAGCCTACTAGATGATAAATTGTTTAGAACTAGGACAGAAGAATTTATAACTGACTTTTTTAGACATAACATAGGTACAGCAGATCCCCATATTGTATGGGACACTTTTAAGTGTGGCTTTAGAGGCCATGCAATTCAGTACTCATCTATAAAACAAAAGCAATTTCGATCAAAAGAGTCCATATTAACAAAGGAAATTGAAGGACTAACAGTACAGTTAGATAACAATAAAAACGGTACCATAGAGGCACAGAATAAGTTAGAGGAAAAACAAAAAGAAATGGAGGAACTTATTCAAGAAAGATCCAGTGTAATATATTACAAAAATAAAGCGAACTGGATGGAATATGGGGAAAAATGCACCAAATTCTTTTTCAATCTTCAATATAGAAATGCTACCAAAAAAAACGTATTAAAACTTGTTACAAATGATGGAGTCACGCATGATTCACCAAATGATATTTTGAAAGAGGAAGTAAAGTACTTTAAGAATATATTTTCGTTTCAGGCTCCTCCATCTCCACTAACTGAAACTAATTGCATGGATTTTTTCCCTAATAATAATGTAAAATTAACATCTGTACAGAAAGACTCATGTGAAGGCCTAATTACAGAGGAGGAACTACTTGATGCAATTGGGGCCTTTAAGGATGGGAAAACTCCAGGACTGGATGGCATACCAGTGGAAGTATACAAACATTTTTTTGATATACTCAAAGGACCATTATTAGCTTGTTTTAACCACTCCTATATAAATGATAGATTATCAGACACGCAACAAGAAGGTGTGATATCATTATTACTGAAACAGGACCCAAGTGGTATATATAAAGATCCAGTCCATTTAAAAAATTGGAGACCTCTTACACTTCAGTGTTGTGATGCAAAAATCCTAGCAAAATGCTTGGCGCATAGAATAAAAAAAGTTTTGTCAGATATTATTCATCCTAATCAGACAGGTTTTTTACATGGACGATACATTGGAGATAATATAAGGCAAGTACTGGAAACAATAGAACACTATGAAATATCGGGGACACCAGGCCTGGTTTTCATAGCTGATTTTGAAAAGGCTTTTGATAAAGTACGACTGGAGTTTATATATAAATGCCTAGACTTTTTCAATTTTGGGGAATCTCTTATAAAATGGGTAAAAATTATGTATAGTAACCCTAGGTGTAAAATAGTAAATAATGGCTACATCTCAGAAAGTTTTAAACTATCTAGAGGAGTAAAACAAGGTTGTCCACTATCGGCATATCTATTTATTATTGCCATCGAAATGTTAGCTGTTAAAATTAGATCAAACATTAATATTAAGGGATTAGAAATCCAGGGCCTAAAAACTAAGGTGTCATTGTACGCTGATGATTCATGTTTTCTTTTAAAACCACAACTAGAATCTCTCCACGGCCTCTTAGAGGATCTAGATACATTTGCTATCCTCTCTGGATTAAAACCAAATTATGATAAATGTACCATATTACGTATTGGATCACTAAAAAATACACATTTTACATTGCCATGTAGTTTACCAATTAAATGGTCTGACGGCGATGTGGACATACTCGGTATACAAATCCCAAAAGAAAGAAATGATCTCACTCCAATAAATTTTTATAGAAAGTTAGCAAAAATAGATAAGATCTTGCTACCATGGAAAGGAAAATACCTGTCTATTTGTGGGAAAATCACCCTGATTAACTCTTTAATCATATCACAGTTTACCTATTTGCTTATGGTTTTGCCTACACCTAGTGACCTGCTTTTTAAATTATATGAACAAAAAATATTCAATTTTATTTGGAACGGCAAGCCAGATAAAATTAAAAGGGCCTATTTATATAACGAATATGAATTCGGAGGGCAGAAATTATTAAATATTAAAGCATTAGACCTCTCACTAAAGGCATCAGTCATACAAAAGTTATACTTAAATCCAAACTGGTTCTCTAGTAGATTGGTACGAATGTCTCATCCTATGTTCAAGAAGGGCCTTTTTCCCTTTATTCAGATTACACCTGCTCACTTTCGGTTGCTTGAAAAGGAAATAATCTCCAAAATATCTTTATTTTTTAAGCAAGCCTTAGAAAGTTGGTTGCAATTTCAGTTTAATCCACCTGAAAGGACGGAACAAATAGTACAACAAATCTTGTGGTTAAATTCAAATATAGTAATTGATAAAAAAACTGTATTTATCGAAGAAATGTTTAAAAAAGGTATAATTTTTGTGAATGATATCATAAATAGGACTGGTGGAGTAATGTCACACATGCAGCTAACACAGACATATGGAAATGTCTGCTCTACCCAAAATTACAACCAATTAATTGCAGCATTACCACAAAAATGGAAGAGGCAGGTGGAAGGGGATAAAAGTAAGGAACTTGTATGTCGGCCTTATATTAAAGAACATAAATGGTTAAAGAAAAGTGTGATAAATAAAAACATATACCAATTTCATTTAAGGACCAAAAAACTTACAGCTGTGCCATATAAATTGCAAAATAGTTGGGAAGAGATTTTCGATGTACCCATTCCATGGCACATGGTGTATGAATTGATACGCAAAACAACGCCGGATTCAAAACTTCGAATTTTTCAATTTAAATTATTGTACAAAATTCTTGCAACTAATAGAATGTTATATATATGGGGGATACAATCTTCCCAGCTCTGTAGATTCTGCTGTGAGGAGGCAGAGTCATTAGACCATTTATTTTGGTATTGTCCGCATGTAGCTCGTTTTTGGTCACAGGTCCAGGAATGGTTGAAGAATTGCAACATTTGCGTAGAACTAACGCTACAGATAGCAATACTGGGGGATTTGAAAAGCCATAGTCAATCAATCAATAATATAATAATTATTTTAGCAAAAATGTTTATTTTTAATTTACAATCCGTGGAAGCTATGAGAATAGGAAGATTCAAATCTTTTGTGAAGCATCACAGCACAGTTGAAAAATATATGGCAAATAAAAATCCGAAATGGATGATGTTGGAAGATAGATGGGAAAGGTTGAGTGGAGCTGAAGGGTGGGACTAATAACAAGATAAACAATGTAGGGCATACGGGATCTGTGAAATGTGTATAGGGGCGGAGCTTTTGTGAAATAGCACAGTTACAAGTGGAAATCAAACTGGATGGACAACAGAAATAGAGGAAGGACTAAGAACAAACAAGAGAGAACTATTATAAAGTAGACTGTGTCTGTAAAATGTGTATAAGATGTATAAATTGAAGGTAAAAACAGAAATGTTTATCAGTTTACTCCAATTGGGGGATCGGTGGTAGGGTTTGCGGGGAATAATAATAAAGGTATACTCTTTAAAAAAGTATGTATGTCTATGTAGGTATGTGTATGTATATATGTGTATATGTATGCATACGTGAATGGATATATATATTTACCCCCAAAAATATGGGGGATTGGAAATGATGCAGACAATTACATTGGAAGCAACATTCTTTCCGCAATATTAAGCTGATCCACCCCCCCAAAAAAAAAAAAAAAATAAAATAAAAAAAAAACACCCCGGCCGTCCTACAATCTAAGTTAGATACCCTCAATCTCACACAAATTATCAAGGAACCTACCAGGTACAGCCCTAAATCCGTAAACATGGGCACCCTCTTAGATATCATCCTGACCAACTTGTCCTCTAAATACACCTCTGCTATCTTCAACCAGGATCTCAGCAATCACTGCCTCATTGCCTGCGTGCGTAATGGGTCCGCAGTCAAACGACCACCCCTCATCACTGTCAAACGCTCCCTAAAACACTTCAGCGAGAAGACCTTTCTAATAGACCTGGCCCGGGTATCCTGGAAGGATATTGACCTCATCCCGTCAGTAGAAGATGCCTGGTTGCTCTTCAAAAGTGCTTTCCTCACCATTTTAAATAAGCATGCCCCATTCAAAAAATGTAGAACTAGGAACAGATATTGCCCTTGGTTCACCCCAGACTTGACTGCCCTTGACCAGCACAAAAACCTCCTGTGGCGTTCTGCATTAGCATCGAATAGCCCCTGCGATATGCAACTTTTCAGGAAAGTTAGGAACCAATATACTCAGTCAGTTAGGAAAGTTAAGTATATCTTTTTCAAACAGAAATGTGCATCCTGTTGCACTAATTCCAAAAAGTTTTGGGACACTGTAAAGTCCATGGAGAATAAGAGCACCTCCTCCCAGCTGCCCACTGCACTGAGGATAGGAAACACTGTCACCACCGATAAATCTATGGTAATCGATAGTTTCAATAAGCATTTTTCTACGGCTGGCCATGTTTTCCACCTGGCTACCCCTACCCCGGCCAACATCTCAGCACCCCCTGCAGCAACTTGCCCAAGTACCCCCTGCTTCTCCTTCACCCAAATCCAGACAGCTGATGTTCTAAAAGAGCTGCAAAATCTGGATCCTTACATATCAGCTGAGCTAGACAATCTGGACCCTCTCTTTCTAAAATGATCTGCCGAAATTGTTGAAACCCCTATTACTAGCCTATTCAACCTCTCTTTCATATCGTCTGAGATCTCCAAAGATTGGAAAAGTGCCCGCGGTCATCCCCCTCTTCACAGGGAGTGACACTCTAGACCCAAACTGTTACAGACTGTTCATCCTGCATCAGATACATGGTCTACACATACTGAGAGAGAGAGGAGCTGTTTCCTGATGACTCCTTGCTGTCCCCAGTCCACCTGGCCGTGCTGCTGCTCCAGTTTCAACTGGTCTGCCTGCGGCTATGGAATCCTGACCTGTTCACCGGACGTGCTACCTGTCCCAGACCTGCTGTTTACAACTCTCTAGAGACAGCTGGAGCGGTAGAGATACTCTGAGTGATCGGCTATGAAAATCCAACTGACATTTACTCCTGAGGTGCTGACCTGTTGCACCCTCGACATCTACTGTGATTATTATTATTTGACCCTGCTTGTCACCTATGAAAAGTTGAACATCTTGGCAATGTTCTGTTATAATAGCCACCCGGCACAGCCAGAAGAGGACTGGCCACCCCTCATAGCCTGCTTCCTCTCTAGGTTTCTTCCTAGGTTCTGGCCTTTCTAGGGAGGTTTTCCTAGCCACCGTGCTTCTACACCTGCATTGCTTGCTGTTTGGGGTTTTAGGCTGGGTTTCTGTACAGCACTTTGAGATATCAGCTGATGTAAGAAGGGCTTTATAAATAAATGTAATTTGATTTGATTTCACTGTCCAGACAGCATCAGATGGTCTACACATACTGAGACAGAGGGGAGCTGTTTCACTGTTCAGACAGAATCAGATACATGGTCTACACATACTGAGACAGAGAGGAGCTGTTTCCCTGTCCAGACAGCATCAGATACATGGTCTACACATACGGAGACAGAGGGGAGCTGTTTCCCTGTCCAGACAGCATCAGATACATGGCCTACACATACTGAGACAGAGAGGTGCTGTTTCACTGTCCAGACAGCATCAGATACATGGTCTACACATAGAGAGACAGATGGGAGCTGTTTCACTGTCCAGACAGCATCAGATACATGGTCTACACATAAAGAGACAGATGGATGCTGTTTCACTCGATCGGATGCTTTATCTGAGATTGATGTGTCTTTCTTTTGGTGTGCGTCTTGGTAAAATAAGTTATCAAAACTGTAGAATTTTACTTCGACGGGCAAGGAGGTACGGTAGGGCAGGCCAGAACCCTTAGTGTCCTCCTATACCACCAGACCATGTCCAGGCCCCCTAGGGTCCTCCTATACCACAGGCCCTGGCCCAGGGCCCCCTAGGGCCCTCCCATACCAGCGGCCCTGGCACAGGCCCCCAAGGGCCCTCCCATACCACCGGCCCTGGTCCAGGCCCCCTAGGGCCCTTCCATACCACCGGCCCTGGTCCAGTCCCCATAGGGCCCTCCCATACCACCAGCCCTGGTCCAGGCCCCCTAGGACCAAGGCCCATACCGCCAGCATGGGCTAAATGTGTGCTGAGAAACACTCCCTCCTGGTGGAGAACTGAGGAAGTACACCTAAACCATCTAAACTAGCCACTTATAACAGTATCATTACCATCTGTTTGATATCAAATGGTTCATAGCAAAGTGTTGTTGAAGTGGTTGAAGACAGGTGCAGGTGTATAGAGCTGTAGTCAGTATTATATGAGAGGATCAGAGAGGGTTTTTGTAGAGGAGAGAGGGTATAGTGAAACACTGTGCTTCACTAGCAGCACAGAAATACACTGCACTGTCTTCAGCTTCTGTCACTTTGGGAATATGTAGATACGCCATTTTATTAGCTGCAGCATCTCCACTGACATTAAAACGCCCTTTAAAGGAATCTTCCACCGTTGGACTGGTGTATCTCACATACCCAATGAGTTTCAGAGCAGTGTTTTGGGCTGACTGTTGGTACCACAGTATCATGTAGTAACTTGAAACAGTGTGGCTGCAGGTGAGATTAACTTTATCTTCAGGTCCTTTTAGTATTGCAGTAGGAGTCTGGTGAACTTTGTCTGTTGGTGACAGCCCTGTGGATGAAAACAGACAATATGAAATATACAGTATTACTCAGCATATTGACAGCAATATATTTCAGTAGTAAATCTATCTTTCATGAGGGATTTAGTACCTGTCACCCATAGTGGTAGAGTTGCTACATGTATGAGAAGCTTGATCATGTTGATGGTTCTGGAGAGAAGAGTCACATGGACAAGGAGAAAGGGTTTTCAGATAGTCAGAGATGTGATGTCATCTAGTGGGAGTGTCAAATGTATGTCAGCATCCCAAATGTCTCCCTATTCCCTTTCTAGTGCACTACTTTAGACCAGAGCCCATAGGGGGGAGAGGAGAATAAGGCAATAGAGAAGGGGAGCTGAACTGAGCTGCCGGAGGGGAAGGAAATCACATCACTTTGACGTCAGAACTTGTGTTGATATTCAAGCAGATCCCTTGTTCACCTACAGGTCTCCTGTTCAACTTAAAGGTGTATTGTGGAACATACCGGTATCTACATCATTGAAAGTATTTGTCTTTCTTAGTCGTTAGATTTGATCTGTGTTATAGATTCTGCAGTCATCACACTAGAAATAGGATGTAATTTGAAGAAATACCTGAACCGTTTCTTCAAGACAACAACATCAACCACATTATTTGGTCTAGAGGTTTGATATCAACTTCCTCCATGTGCTCAGACATCTACAGCGGTGGATAGCAGGTGTGCTGGGTGTTGATGTACACTGCAGTTATGGAGTAAAGGATCAGAAGGGGGTTTTGTAGGAGAGAGAAGGGTATCTACATCACTGTGTTGACTTCAGGTCAGAACAGTAATACACTGCACTGACTTCAGGTCAGAACAGTAATACACTGCACTGACTTCAGGTCAGAACAGTAATACACTGCACTGACTTCAGGTCAGAACAGTAATACACTGCACTGACTTCAGGTCAGAACAGTAATACACTGCACTGACTTCAGGTCAGAACAGTAATACACTGCACTGACTTCAGGTCAGAACAGTAATACACTGCACTGACTTCAGGTCAGAACAGTAATACACTGCACTGACTTCAGGTCAGAACAGTAATACACTGCACTGACTTCAGGTCAGAACAGTAATACACTGCACTGACTTCAGGTCAGAACAGTAATACACTGCACTGGCTTCAGGTCAGAACAGTAATACACTGCACTGACTTCAGGTCAGAACAGTAATACACTGCACTGACTTCAGGTCAGAACAGTAATACACTGCACTGACTTCAGGTCAGAACAGTAATACACTGCACTGACTTCAGATCAGAACAGAAGCTGAAGAGATGCTTCTTTCGATCCATTTCCAAGGATTTTTAAGTGCTCTTAAAATGATCCTTCAACTGTCTGACTTCTATTATACACAAATCCAATCAGTTTCAGACTAGTATCATCTATTGACTGCTGGTACTATAATATAGTATTGTATAAACTAGTAGTATGGATGCTGGTACTATAATATAGTATTATATAAACTAGTAGTATGGCTGCTGGGACCATAATATAGTATTGTATAAACTAGTAGTATGGCTGCTGGTACCATAATATAGTATTGTATAAACTAGTAGTATGGCTGCTGGGACCATAATATAGTATTGTATAAACTAGTAGTATGGCTGCTGGTACTATAATATAGTATTGTATAAACTAGTAGTATGGCTGCTGGTACTATAATATAGTATTGTATAAACTAGTAGTATGGCTGCTGGTACTATAATATAGTGTTGTATAAACTAGTAGTATGGCTGCTGGTACTATAATATAGTATTGTATAAACAGGTAGTAGTGGCTGATGGTACTATAATATAGTATTGTATAAACTAGTAGTATGGCTGCTGGTACCATAATATAGTATTGTATAAACTAGTAGTATGGCTGCTGGTACCATAATATAGTATTGTATAAACTAGTAGTATGGCTGCTGGTACCATAATATAGTATTGTATAAACTAGTAGTATGGCTGCTGGTACTATAATATAGTATTGTATAAACTAGTAGTATGGCTGCTGGTACCATAATATAGTATTGTATAAACTAGTAGTATGGCTGCTGGTCATATAATATAGTATTGTATAAACTGGTAGTATGGCTGCTGGTACCATAATATAGTATTGTATAAACTGGTAGTATGGCTGCTGGTACTATAATATAGTATTGTATAAACTAGTAGTATGACTGCTGGTACTATAATATAGTATTGTATAAACTAGTAGTATGGCTGCTGGTACTATAATATAGTATTGTATAAACTACTAGTATGACTGCTGGTACCATAATATAGTATTGTATAAACTAGTAGTATGGCTGCTGGTACCATAATCTAGTATTGTATAAACTCGTAGTGTGGCTGCTGGTACCATAATATAGTATTGTATAAACTAGTAGTATGGCTACTGGTACCATAATATAGTATTGTATAAACTAGTAGTATGGCTGCTGGTACTATAATATAGTATTGTATAAACTAGTAGAATGGCTACTGGTACTATAATATAGTATTGTATAAACTCGTAGTGTAGCTGCTGGTACCATAATATAGTATTGTATTAACTAGTAGTATGGCTACTGGTACCATAATATAGTATTGTATGAACTAGTAGTATGGCTGCTGGTACTATAATATAGTATTGTATAAACTAGTAGAATGGCTACTGGTACTATAATATAGTATTGTATAAACTAGTAGTATGGCTGCTGGTACCATAATATAGTATTGTATAAACTAGTAGTATGGCTGCTGGTACTATAATATAGTATTGTATAAACTAGTAGTATGGCTGCTGGTACCATAATATAGTATTGTATAAACTAGTAGTATGGCTGCTGGTACCATAATATAGTATTGTATAAACTAGTAGTATGGCTGCTGGTACCATAATATAGTATTGTATAAACTAGTAGTATGGCTGCTGGTACCATAATATAGTATTGTATAAACTAGTAGTATGGCTGCTGGTACCATAATATAGTATTGTATAAACTAGTAGTATGGCTGCTGGTACTATAATATAGTATTGTATAAACTAGTAGTATGGCTGCATACGAGTATCACTGAGAGGAGTTAGAGGTCCCCCTACAGTATGTGATGAGACCATCAGACATTAGTAGAACTAGAGTTAGAGGTCCCCCTACAGTATGTGATGAGACCATCAGACATTAGTAGAACTAGAGTTAGAGGTCCCCCTACAGTATGTGATGAGACCATCAGACATTAGTAGAACTAGAGTTAGAGGTCCCCCTACAGTATGTGATGAGACCATCAGACATTAGTAGAACTAGAGTTAGAGGTCCCCCTACAGTATGTGATGAGACCATCAGACATTAGTAGAACTAGAGTTAGAGGTCCCCCTACAGTATGTGATGAGACCATCAGACATTAGTAGAACTAGAGTTAGAGGTCCCTCTACAGTATGTGATGAGACCATCAGACATTAGTAGAACTAGAGTTAGAGGTCCCCTACAGTATGTGATGAGACCATCAGACATTAGAAGAACTAGAGTTAGAGGTCCCCCTACAGTATGTGATGAGACCATCAGACATTAGTAGAACTAGAGTTAGAGGTCCCCCTACAGTATGTGATGAGACCATCAGACATTAGTAGAACTAGAGTTAGAGGTCCCCCTACAGTATGTGATGAGACCATCAGACATTAGTAGAACTAGAGTTAGAGGTCCCCCTACAGTATGTGATGAGACCATCAGACATTAGTAGAACTAGAGTTAGAGGTCCCCCTACAGTATGTGATGAGACCATCAGACATTAGAAGAACTAGAGTTAGAGGTCCCCCTACAGTATGTGATGAGACCATCTCTTTACATATTATATTACATCCTATTGAAATACTGGGGTTTTTGTGCAGCTGTACTTGTTGTCTGTATCACTGTGTTGACTCACAGCACAGAAGTACATTCCACTGTCTCCTGCCTCCAACTTCTTCACTGTGAAAGATCCCCTCTCAGCTACAGTCTTGTTGGCTGAGAATTTGTCTTCACTGAATTCCCCTGAATATTCAGGTTTGGAATTGGGAGTAGTGAAGGCTACCTGCTTCATTCCCTCTCCTGGAAGCTGTCTGTACCAGTACATCTGAATGTGGGCTACATCCTTAGTGTGACTGCAGTTCATCTGAGCATCCCTGTCTTTCAGTTCCCAGAGTATGGTGGGTGTCTGAGTGACTTCACTCCCCTCAACAAGACCTGTAAGGATACAGTGAGAATGAAATCAATAGAGTTAGGTACAGTTAGACCTGAATACATCAAGACTCAGGTGAAGGGAACATATGCTTGGAAACATCAATATCTATAACTAGAGAAGTCCTTCATTGTAAATAAGAATGTTGTTCTTAACTTTCCTGGTTAAATAAATGAAACATTATGAAACTGTACCTGCAGCACAGAGCAGTGAGACAGTAACAGTGGAGAGAAATGTGAACATGTTTGATCACGTTATATGTGAGAGTGCTGGAAAGAGTCTGGTATCAATGTATATAAAACAAGAGGAGTGTCACATAGATGAATAGATGACAATCAGTAGACCACGGCAGGTTCCACCATATTCAACATATCAGTGAAGTGGGAGGGACTGATGATCTGAATACATCATGCTAATTAGTGGTTCAGACTGTAGAGACATTCATATTATTAAAGTTAGAGGTCCCCCTACAGTCCATGATGAGACCATCAGCTCTTTACATATTATATTCTATCCTATAGAGCTCGCCAGCTTGTAGTCCTAAAACACGGAAATTAGTCAGTATTTTCTACCTCTGGTTCGTTGACCATTGCTATGGGAGAAATGAAGGGGTGAAATAATGGGGTTTTGGGATATAAGGTCTGAAGTTAAAACAGGCTTTGGAGATATTATACATTTTGTTCTGTGCAATAACTTAAGGATCTGACTTTTTTTTCATTTTTCTCCTAAAATGACAAACCTGAATCTAACTGCCTGTAGCTCAGGACAACGAAGGCAACGATATGCATATTCTTGATACCATATGAAAGGAAACACTTTGAAGTTTGTGGATCTGTGAAATTAATGTAGGAGAATATAACACATTACATCTGGTAAAAGATAATACAAAAGATAACATGCGTTTTTCCACTCAAAAATGAATCATCTATGAAATGCAAGAGAAAGCCATACTTTCAGATTGGAGTCTAGGTGTAATTTATATTTTGGCCACCAGATGGCAGTAGTGTGTTTGCAAAATTTCAGACTGATCCAGTGAAGAATTACATTACTGCACAATATTTTGTATTAATTCTGACAGGAGTTTGCCCAAATGTGTAAATTTTTGGACAATTTAGATATTTTCAAGTACTTAACTACAGAGAACATAGAAAAATGATATGGTAATAACAAATTAGAGTTTACACACTCCCAGAAATGTCATATATGATGGATCATTAGCTCATTCACTAACATTCACACATCTAGATGGCCGGGCGGGGTGGGTATGGAGCCAGAGACAGCAGTGGGGTCAAACTGTAGAACATAAAACTGGGTTTTAACAAACAAAACTATGCTACATTTTATCTCTGGGACCCTCAGGATGACACATCAGAGCAAAATTACTGAATGTAAGTACATTATTTACCTTCAGAGGTGAATATATCAAACCAGTTGCCTTGATAAAAGTGTTTTGTTGTTGTGGACTCTCCTCAAACAATAGTATGGTATTTTTTCAATGTAAAGGCTGGTGAACGGGTGAAAGTGAGTGGTGCCCGCTGGACTAGAGAGGCTGTAAGTGATGCATGTGGGATATTTGGAGCAGAGGTATGAACAGTTGAATGGGAGATGTTTTTAACCATTTCTAATTATTATTACTTGTGGTTTCATTTCTTTACTATCAAAAGTCTTCACTTGAATGATGCCAAAGACACAACAGTGGTGTCTCTGAGATCCCAAGTTTGAGGGATCCCTCGTGCACGATTTACCCAGGTCGTCAGGAGAGGTCACCAGGTGGAGATTATTATCCAATCCTCATCGCCAAATGTGGTGGTTCATTTCTTTACTATCAAATCAGGAGAGACAAATTTATCACACAAGTCAGAGTTATACTTAAACTAAATCTTTAATAGCGAGAGCTTTGCAATAGCGATGGCCGGTAAACAAATCACCGTTTCTGATGATCCGTTGAGAGACCCGAAACAAAAGTTCAAAGGTTTTATATAGCCAAGACACACCCCTTTCAACAAACATGACGAACAACAGATATATAGAATGGGTCACAAGGTTAAGATTTGTATGAAAGATACCTATAATACATAGCAGACAGCATCTGCTGTGTCAACAGTTTTCATTGTATAGACCAGTGTCTGGCCCTTCGACTGCAAACTGGAACCATCTCTCCCTGGTACTGTATAGAACAGAAACATTAGCTCATGTTCTCTGGAATGCTCTTTAGGTTTTATCACCCAAAAGACATCGGAAATCTCCTGTCAGTGTAATCTCCCAGATGCCCATCCTCAGTAGAACAAACACAGTAGTTAAGATGCTCGATTCTGTTGAACAAAACTACCATTTTAAGCAAAAAAACGTATTATTACATCTAGCAATTTTTCTCACATGTTTCTCACAAAACATTCTCCATTTTATAGTTGGGGAAGATTGTAGTAGTTCGGGTAATATCAGTGAATTTAACCATAAAGGAAATGTCACCTAAAACAATAATTGGTTTCCATTAAGTGGAACAATTTCTGAGATTGAAGTCAGTGTTCCACCTGCTGATACCACAGTATGGTGTTGTAGCTGGGGAGAGTGTGTTCCACCTGCTGATACCACAGTATGGTGTTGTAGCTGGGGAGAGTGTGTTCCACCTGCTGATACCACAGTATGGTGTTGTAGCTGGGGAGAGTGTGTTCCACCTGCTGATACCACAGTATGGTGTTGTAGCTGGGGAGAGTGTGTTCCACCTGCTGATACCACAGTATGGTGTTGTAGCTGGGGAGAGTGTGTTCCACCTGCTGATACCACAGTACGGTGTTGTAGCTGGAGAGAGTGTGTTCCACCTGCTGATACCACAGTATGGTGTTGTAGCTGGGGAGAGTGTGTTCCCCCTGCTGATACCACAGTATGGTGTTGTAGCTGGGGAGAGTGTGTTCCACCTGCTGATACCACAGTATGGTGTTGTAGCTGGGGAGAGTGTGTTCCACCTGCTGATACCACAGTATGGTGTTGTAGCTGGGGAGAGTGTGTTCCACCTGCTGATACCACAGTATGGTGTTGTAGCTGGGGAGAGTGTGTTCCACCTGCTGATACCACAGTATGGTGTTGTAGCTGGGGAGAGTGTGTTCCACCTGCTGATACCACAGTATGGTGTTGTAGCTGGGGAGAGTGTGTTCCACCTGCTGATACCACAGTATGGTGTTGTAGCTGGGGAGAGTGTGTTCCACCTGCTGATACCACAGTATGGTGTTGTAGCTGGGGAGAGTGTGTTCCACCTGCTGATACCACAGTATTGTGTTGTAGCTGGGGAGAGTGTGTTCCACCTGCTGATACCACAGTATGGTGTTGTAGCTGGGGAGAGTAAGTTCCACCTGCTGATACCACAGTATGGTGTTGTAGCTGGGGAGAGTGTGTTCCACCTGCTGATACCACAGTATGGTGTTGTAGTTCCACCTGCTGATACCACAGTACGGTGTTGTAGCTGGGAGAGTGTGTTCCACCTGCTGATACCACAGTATGGTGTTGTAGCTGGGGAGAGTGTGTTCCACCTGCTGATACCACAGTATGGTGTTGCAGCTGGGGAGAGTGTGTTCCACCTGCTGATACCACAGTATGGTGTTGTAGCTGGGGAGAGTGTGTTCCACCTGCTGATACCACAGTATGGTGTTGTAGCTGGGGAGAGTGTGTTCCACCTGCTGATACCACAGTATTGTGTTGTAGCTGGGGAGAGTGTGTTCCACCTGCTGATACCACAGTATGGTGTTGTAGCTGGGGAGAGTGTGTTCCACCTGCTGATACCACAGTATGGTGTTGTAGCTGGGGAGAGTGTGTTCCACCTGCTGATACCACAGTATGGTGTTGTAGCTGGGGAGAGTGTGTTCCACCTGCTGATACCACAGTATGGTGTTGTAGCTGGGGAGAGTGTGTTCCACCTGCTGATACCACAGTATGGTGTTGTAGCTGGGGAGAGTGTGTTCCACCTGCTGATACCACAGTATGGTGTTGTAGCTGGGGAGAGTGTGTTCCACCTGCTGATACCACAGTATGGTGTTGTAGCTGGGGAGAGTGTGTTCCACCTGCTGATACCACAGTATGGTGTTGTAGCTGGGGAGAGTGTGTTCCACCTGCTGATACCACAGTATGGTGTTGTAGCTGGGGAGAGTGTGTTCCACCTGCTGATACCACAGTATTGTGTTGTAGCTGGGGAGAGTGTGTTCCACCTGCTGATACCACAGTATGGTGTTGTAGCTGGGGAGAGTAAGTTCCACCTGCTGATACCACAGTATGGTGTTGTAGCTGGGGAGAGTGTGTTCCACCTGCTGATACCACAGTATGGTGTTGTAGTTCCACCTGCTGATACCACAGTACGGTGTTGTAGCTGGGGAGAGTGTGTTCCACCTGCTGATACCACAGTATGGTGTTGTAGCTGGGGAGAGTGTGTTCCACCTGCTGATACCACAGTATGGTGTTGTAGCTGGGGAGAGTGTGTTCCACCTGCTGATACCACAGTATGGTGTTGTAGCTGGGGAGAGTGTGTTCCACCTGCTGATACCACAGTATGGTGTTGCAGCTGGGGAGAGTGTGTTCCACCTGCTGATACCACAGTATGGTGTTGTAGCTGGGGAGAGTGTGTTCCACCTGCTGATACCACAGTATGGTGTTGTAGCTGGGGAGAGTGTGTTCCACCTGCTGATACCACAGTATGGTGTTGTAGTTGGGGAGAGTGTGTTCCACCTGCTGATACCACAGTATTGTGTTGTAGCTGGGGAGAGTGTGTTCCACCTGCTGATACCACAGTATGGTGTTGTAGCTGGGGAGAGTGTGTTCCACCTGCTGATACCACAGTACGGTGTTGTAGCTGGGGAGAGTGTGTTCCACCTGCTCATACCACAGTATGGTGTTGTAGCTGGGGAGAGTGTGTTCCACCTGCTCATACCACAGTATGGTGTTGTAGCTGGGGAGAGTGTGTTCCACCTGCTGATACCACAGTATGGTGTTGTAGCTGGGGAGAGTGTGTTCCACCTGCTGATACCACAGTATGGTGTTGTAGCTGGGGAGAGTGTGTTCCACCTGCTGATACCACAGTATGGTGTTGTAGCTGGGGAGAGTGTGGTCCACCTGCTGATACCACAGTATGGTATTGTAGCTGGGGAGAGTGTGTTCCACCTGCTGATACCACAGTATGGTGTTGTAGCTGGGGAGAGTGTGTTCCACCTGCTGATACCACAGTATGGTGTTGTAGCTGGGGAGAGTGTGTTCCACCTGCTGATACCACAGTATGGTGTTGTAGCTGGGGAGAGTGTGTTCCACCTGCTGATACCACCATATGGTGTTGTAGCTGGGGAGAGTGTGTTCCACCTGCTGATACCACAGTATGGTGTTGTAGCTGGGGAGAGTGTGTTCCACCTGCTGATACCACAGTATGGTGTTGTAGCTGGGGAGAGTGTGTTCCAGCTGCTGATACCACAGTATGGTGTTGTAGCTGGGGAGAGTGTGTTCCACCTGCTGATACCACAGTATGGTGTTGTATCTGGGGAGAGTGTGTTCCACCTGCTGATACCACAGTATGGTGTTGTAGCTGGGGAGAGTGTGTTCCACCTGCTGATACCACAGTATGGTGTTGTAGCTGGGGAGAGTGTGTTCCACCTGCTGATACCACAGTATGGTGTTGTAGCTGGGGAGAGTGTGTTCCACCTGCTGATACCACAGTACGGTGTTGTAGCTGGGGAGAGTGTGTTCCACCTGCTGATACCACAGTATGGTGTTGTAGCTGGGGAGAGTGTGTTCCACCTGCTGATACCACAGTATGGTGTAGTAGCTGGGGAGAGTGTGTTCCACCTGCTGATACCACAGTATGGTGTTGTAGCTGGGGAGAGTGTGTTCCACCTGCTGATACCACAGTATGGTGTTGTATCTGGGGAGAGTGTGTTCCACCTGCTGATACCACAGTATGGTGTTGTAGCTGGGGAGAGTGTGTTCCACCTGCTGATACCACAGTATGGTGTTGTAGCTGGGGAGAGTGTGTTCCACCTGCTGATACCACAGTATGGTGTTGTAGCTGGGGAGAGTGTGTTCCACCTGCTGATACCACAGTACGGTGTTGTAGCTGGGGAGAGTGTGTTCCACCTGCTGATACCACAGTATGGTGTTGTAGCTGGGGAGAGTGTGTTCCACCTGCTGATACCACAGTATGGTGTAGTAGCTGGGGAGAGTGTGTTCCACCTGCTGATACCACAGTATGGTGTTGTAGCTGGGGAGAGTGTGTTCCACCTGCTGATACCACAGTATGGTGTTGTAGCTGGGGAGAGTGTGAACAGGACAGCAGTTTCTCCAGAACTCTGAAATACTGAAGATGGAGACTGAAGAACGCTGGAACAGAGGAGTTCACCTGTTACAGAAGAGGAGAGAGAGACATGTTTGTTATAACTACTGCAGTCATTCAGGAAATATATGGAATTATAGATTAATTTAGACGGTATCTAATCTGTGTTCAAGAATAATCAAGAGATTCACGTTCATATGTAGAAAATATCCAACAGTGAAAGATTCTTAGTTCAACACTGAGTCAAGATGAACATTCAAAAGGACATGGATCTTCAGCTCTCAGACTCCTTACTACACACCATAGTTTACTGTGGTACTGTGTCTGGTGAGTCCACATGGATTTGTTGAGCTGTAACTCCCCCTACAGGAAATACATGATATCATACCATACTGTATCATGGTCTCCTGTATATCAGAGGGAACCCCCCCTTTCTGTTAGACCAGCTGGTGAGTGTTTTGGCATTGAATCAGACTCAGATACAGTGTGATGTTAATACAGGTGTGATTAGTCTACAGTACACCAGGGAGGAGGTTTTTGTAGAGCAGAGAGGGAGATCTGATGCACTGTGTAAACTAGCAGCACAGTAATACACCGCACTGCTATTTGGAGTTAGTTGATTGATGGTTAAGGTGCTGGTACCACCTGCATTAGCATCTCCTTCTATATCAAATCCAGTCTCAGGATATCCAGTTTTCAATTGCATGTATCCTAAAAACACCAATTCTCTGTAGTTGGATTGCTTGTACCAGAGGATGACATTATAGGTTGATATACTATGTGAACACTCTATCTTAGCCAACTCTCCCTGGTTCTTGTACAGGGCTGCAGGTTTCTGGTGAACCTGGCTACTGAGAGAAGAACCTGGAGAGAGAGAAAGAGATTGAGAGAGAGAGTGAGAGACAAACATATTCACCTGAAACATAAAACCAATCAAATGAGGATATTAGTAGTTGATGAAATCAGTGATGTGAATACCTGCAGCCCAGGCTGTGTAACCCATGGTGATGGAGATAAGAATTGTGATCATGTTGACTCACTGTTAAGGAGACAGAATGAGACAGACAAACCCCTCCTCATGAATTAGAGGTGGCTTCTCATCAACTCATCTCAGTGATCTAATAGAGGGATGCTGCCTCCTTATGAGAACATCTAAAACATCAGAGACCTGAGATGAACCCTGCAGGAGGAGTCTATGTGGGACAGGAAGCAGGGTTTAGTAGAGCAGAGAGGGAGATCTGATGCACTGATATCTAGAGGTAGTTGATTGATGGTTAAAGGAAATATTCACCCATTTTGAATGTTATAATATTTTTGTGGATCTCTGAGTGAGGTCTTATCAATTCCATGGGTCATTTCATGTTTTAATGTGTATCTGAGTTATTGGCATTCAAGCAGGCAGACATTATGGCGTTATGGCGTAGTCCGTTATGGCGTAGTATTGTGATAAAGTGATAAAGAGTGGCCCACCTCCCGGCCCGTTCAGTGATCACTCAGCTACACAGCTGATGCCTCCCGGACTCTTCCCCAACACGGATAGAACTCCACTAGTCCACCGGATCCTTGCCGTAAGCTCTGGACCTTTGCATCGGATCATCGCTGCTAGCTAGCTGCTACCGAGAGGCTATAGTGGCTAACGTCCCTGTCCTGAAGCTAGCACCAGTTAGTCGTGAGCCAGGCGCATCTCCCGGGCTAGCAAACTAAATTACTACAACCAAAATACCTCTTTCGCCAACTGTTCTGGACCCTTTGTCGACACGAAGCCCCGAGGTTCCACCACGACAGAACTGTCGACGTATCTCCATCCGCTGTGCCCCCAACCGGCCTTTGCCGGATGTCGGAGCAGGCTCTTCTACTAGCCCCGGCCTGCTCACTTTAAACGCTGTGTCTCCCGCTTGCTAGGTAGAAACGACTTCCCTGTTTCATCTATTGCTGTTAACTGGACCCTATGATCACCTGGCTACATAGCTGATGGCTGCTGGACTGTTCATTAAATACCAGTAATCCATTATGTTTATTTTTAGTTTATCTGTTAGCCCTAGCCCCGAACTCAGGCCCTGTGTGTAGTTAACCGACACTCTCTGCCCATTCATCGCCATTTTACCTGTTGTTGTTGTCTTAGCTGATTAGCTGTTGTTGTCTTACCCGTTGTTGTCAACACCTGTGATTGCTTTATGCCTCGCATTATGTCTCTCTCAAATGTCAATATGCTTTGTTGTTTAGGATAGTAATCATTGTTTTAGTTTACTGCGGAGCACCTAGTCCCACTCAGCATGCCTCTGATACCTCCTTTGTCCCACCTCCCAGGCATCCTCAGGTCTCTACTACTCAGACATCCTCAAGTCTCTACCACTCAGCCATCCTCAGGTCTCTACCACTCAGCCATCCTTAGGTCTCTACCACTCAGCCATCCCCAGGTCTCTACCACTCAGCCATCCTCAGGTCTCTACCACTCAGCCGTCCTCAGGTCTATACCACTCAGCCATCCTTAGGTCTCTACCACTCAGCCATCCCCAGGTCTCTACCACTCAGCCCTCCTCAGGTCTATACCACTCAGCCATCCTCAGGTCTCTACCACTCAGCCATCCCCAGGTCTCTACCACTCAGCCATCCCCAGGTCTCTACCACTCAGCCGTCCTCAGGTCTCTGCTTCTCCGCCAAGGGAGTGGGTTCACTCACAATTTTGCCTAAAAACACAGCCATGAATAAAGAATGGTACCAACACATCCTTCGAGAGCAACTTCTCCCAACCATCCAGGAACATTGACAAAAAATGCCTTTTCCAGTATGAAGGAGCACCTTCGCCATAAGGCAAAAGTGATAACTAAGTGGCTCAGGGAACAAAACATCGATATTTTGGGTCCATGGCCAGGAAACTCCCCAGACCTTAATCCCATTGAGAACTTGTGGTCAATTCTCAAGATGCGGATGTACAAACAAAAATCCTCAAATTCTGACAAACTCCAAGAATTGATTATGCAAGAATGGGCTGCCATCAGTCAGGATGTGGCCCAGAAGTTAATTGACAGCATGCCAGGGCGGATTGCAGAGGTCTTGAGGGGTCAACACTGCAAATATTGACTCTGTATCAATTTAATGTAATTGCCAAAAAAAGCCTTTGACACTTATGAAATGCTTGTAATTATACTTCAGTATTCCATAGTAACATCTGACAAAAATATCTAAAGACATTCTCGAAACTTTTGGCCATGACTATATATACACACACATACGCATTCACCCATGCTCAGTCACTCAATACAGTATGTAGCCCTTGTATCTGATGATGTCTGGACAGATAAAGTATGACACGCCATACTCTTTTTGTCCAGACAGCATCAGATACATGTTCTACACATACGGAGACAGAGGGTCACCAGGCCCAGGCCCCCTAGGGCCCTCCCGTACCACAATCCCTGGCCCAGGCTCCATAGGTCCCTCCAACACCACCGTCCCTGGCCCAGACCCTGTAAGGCCTTCCCATACCACCGTCCCTGTCTCAGACCCCGTAAGGCCATCCCATACCACCGGGCCTGACTCAGACCCTCTAAGGCCCTCCCATACTACCGGCCCTGTCTCAGACCCTCTAAGGCCCTCCCATAACACCGGCCCTGTCTCAGACCGCGTAAGGCCATCCCATACCACCGTCCCTGTCTCAGACCCTCTAAGGCCCTCCCATAACACCGGCCCTGTCTCAGACCCCGTAAGGCCCTCCCATACCACCGGCCCTGGTCCAGGCACCCATACTGTCCCAAGTGAAACACAATTCCCTTTATAGGGCACTAACTTTGACCAGGGCCCATAGAATGCCACTATACAGCATCTTCTAAATGTGTGTTGAGAAACACTCCCTCCTGGTGGAGAACTGAGGGAGTGCACCTAAACCATCTAAACTAGCCACTTATAACAGTATCATTACCATCTGTTTGACATCAAATGGTTCATAGCAAAGTGTTGTTGAAGTGGTTGAAGACAGGTGCAGGTGTATAGAGCTGTAGTCAGTATTATATGAGAGGATCAGAGAGGGTTTTTGTAGAGGAGAGAGGGTCTAGTGAAACACTGTGCTTCACTAGCAGCACAGAAATACACTGCACTGTCTTCAGCTTCTGTCACTTTGGGAATATGTAGATACGCCATTTTATTAGCTGCACCATCTCCACTGACATTAAAACGCCCTTTAAAGGAATCTTCCACCATTGGACTGGTTAATCTCACATACCCAATGAGTTTCAGAGCAGTGTTTTGGGCTGACTGTTGGTACCACAATATCATGATGTAGCTTGAAACAGTGTGTCTGCAGGTGAGATTAACTTTATCTTCAGGTCCTTTTAGTATTGCAGTAGGAGTCTGGTGAACTTTGTCTGTTGGTGACAGCCCTGTGGATGAAAACAGACAATATGAAATATACAGTATTACTCAGCATATTGACAGCAATATATTTCAGTAGTAAATCTATCTTTCACGAGGGATTTAGTACCTGTCACCCATAGTGGTAGAGTTGCTACATGTATGAGAAGCTTGATCATGTTGATGGTTCTGGAGAGAAGAGTCACATGGACAAGGAGAAAGGGTTTTCAGATAGTCAGAGATGTGATGTCATCTAGTGGGAGTGTCAAATGTATGTCAGCATCCCAAATGTCTCCCTATTCCCTTTCTAGTGCACTACTTTAGACCAGAGCCCATAGGGGGGAGAGGAGAATAAGGCAATAGAGAAGGGGAGCTGAACTGAGCTGCCGGAGGGGAAGGAAATCACATCACTTTGACGTCAGAACTTGTGTTGATATTCAAGCAGATCCCTTGTTCACCTACAGGTCTCCTGTTCAACTTAAAGGTGTATTGTGGAACATACCGGTATCTACATCATTGAAAGTATTTGTCTTTCTTAGTCTTTAGATTTGATCTGTGTTATAGATTCTGCAGTCATCACACTAGAAATAGGATATAATTTGAAGAAATACCTGAACCGTTTCTTCAAGACAACAACATCAACCACATTATTTGGTCTAGAGGTTTGATATCAACTTCCTCCATGTGCTCAGACATCTACAGCGGTGGATAGCAGGTGTGCTGGGTGTTGATGTACACTGCAGTTATGGAGTAAAGGATCAGAAGGGGGGTTTGTAGAAGAGAGAAGGGTATCTACATCACTGTGTTGACTTCAGGTCAGAACAGTAATACACTGCACTGACTTCAGGTCAGAACAGTAATACACTGCACTGACTTCAGGTCAGAACAGTAATACACTGCACTGACTTCAGGTCAGAACAGTAATACACTGCACTGACTTCAGGTCAGAACAGCAATACACTGCACTGACTTCAGGTCAGAATAGTAATACACTGCACTGACTTCAGGTCAGAACAGTAATACACTGCACTGACTTCAGGTCAGAACAGTAATACACTGCACTGACTTCAGGTCAGAACAGCAATACACTGCACTGACTTCAGGTCAGAATAGTAATACACTGCACTGACTTCAGGTCAGAACAGCAATACACTGCACTGACTTCAGGTCAGAACAGTAATACACTGCACTGACTTCAGGTCAGAACAGCAATACACTGCACTGACTTCAGGTCAGAACAGTAATACACTGGACTGACTTCAGGACAGAACAGTAATACACTGTACTGACTTCAGGTCAGCACAGTAATACACTGCACTGACTTCAGGTCAGAACAGTAATACACTGCACTGACTTCAGGTCAGAACAGTAATACACTGCACTGACTTCAGGTCAGAACAGTAATACACTGCACTGACTTCAGGCCAGAACAGTAATACACTGGACTGACTTCAGGTCAGAACAGTAATACACTGCACTGACTTCAGGTCAGAACAGTAATACACTGCACTGACTTCAGGCCAGAACAGTAATACACTGGACTGACTTCAGGTCAGAACAGTAATACACTACACTGACTTCAGGTCAGAACAGTAAGGGAGAGAGAGAGAGGAGAGAGAGGGGAGAGGGAGAGAAGGTGACAGAGAGAGAGAGATGACATGAAGTGAGAAATAGAGAGAAAAAAAGAGAGAGAAGGAGCGAGAGAAAGGATATTTTATTCAGTTTGATGACATTCGTAGTATCGTTGGGCTTCTCATCGTAAGTGATTTAATACCAGTCACCCAGAGTGGTAGACCTGCCAGGTGAATCACAACTCTGAACATCATGATGAAGAAAAATATTATGACGATGATGAAGATGATGAATATGCTGAGGAAGACGATGATGATGAGGATGTGATATGAGTGTCTCCTGGATGAAGCTCTGATGTGAAAGGAGATTGGCTGTACTAGTATCATGTTTCCTTCAGGGTGGTGGATAGTGACAGTGTTAGAGGGAGTGTTAGGAAGCCTGTACTGTAAAGCTTGCTCATAGGACCTCACTGTGAAAAATGACTGATTAGACATTAGTAGAACTAGAGTTAGAGGTCCCCCTACAGTATGTGATGAGACCATCTCTTTGCATATTATATTACATCCTATTGAAATTCTGGGGTTTTTGTGCAGCTGTACTTGTTGTCTGTATCACTGTGTTCACTCACAGCACAGAAGTACATGCCGCTGTCTCCTGCCTCCAACTTCTTCACTGTGAAAGATCCCCTCTCAGCTACAGTCTTGTTGGCTGAGAATTTGTCTTCACTGAAATCCCCTGAATACTCCGGTTTGGAACTGGGAGTAGTGAAGGCTACCTGCTTCATTCCCTCTCCTGGAAGCTGTCTGTACCAGTACATCTGGAAGTAGCTTCCACCCTTAGTGTGACTGCAGTTCATCTGAGCATCCCTGTCTTTCAGTTCCCAGAGTATGGTGGGTGTCTGAGTGACTTCACTCCCCTCAACAAGACCTGTAAGGATACAGTGAGAATGAAATCAATAGAGTTAGGTTCAGTTAGACCTGAATACATCAAGACTCAGGTGAAGGGAACATATGCTTGGAAACATCAATATCTATAACTAGAGAAGTCCTTCATTGTAAATAAGAATGTTGTTCTTAACTTTCCTGGTTAAATAAATGAAACATTATGAAACTGTACCTGCAGCACAGAGCAGTGAGACAGTAACAGTGGAGAGAAATGTGAACATGTTTGATCACGTTATATGTGAGAGTGCTGGAAAGAGTCTGGTATCAATGTATATAAAACAAGAGGAGTGTCACATAGATGAATAGATGCCAATCAGTAGACCACGGCAGGTTCCACCATATTCAACATGTCAGTGAAGTGGGAGGGACTGATGATCTGAATACATCATGCTAACTAGTGGTCCAGACTGTAGAGACATTCACATTATTAAAGTTAGAGGTCCTCCTACAGTCCATGATGAGACCATCAGCTCTTTACATATTATATTCTATCCTATAGAGCTCGCCAGCTTGTAGTCCTAAAACACGGACATGAGTCAGCATTTTCTACCTCTGGTTCGTTGACCATTGCTGTGGGAGAAATGAAGGGGTGAAATAATGGGGTTTTGGGATATAAGGTCTGAAGTTAAAACAGGCTTTGGAGATATTATACATTTTGTTCTGTACAATAAATGAAGGATCGGAACCTTTTTTTCAAATTTCTCCTGAATTAACAAATAACAAATTAAAGTTTACACACTCCCAGAAATGTCGTACATGATGGATCATTAGCTTATTCACTAACATTCACACATCAAGATGTCCGGGCGGGGTGGATATGGAGCCAGAGACAGCAGTGGGGTCAAACTGTAGAACATAAAACTAGGTTTTATCAAACAAAACTATTCTACATTTTATCTCTGGACCCTCAGGATGACACATCAGAGCAAAATTACTGAATGTAAGTACATTATTTACCTTCAGAGGTGAATGTATCAAACCAGTTGCCCTGATAAAAGTGTTTTGTTGTTGTGGACTCTACTCAAACAATAGCATGGTATTTTAGTCAATGTAATAACTACTGGTGAACGGGTGAAAGTGAGTGGTGCCCGCTGGGCTAGAGCGGCTGTAAGGGCTGCATGTGGGATATTTGGAGCAGAGGTATGAATAGTTGAATGGGAAATGTTTTTAACCATTTATAATTATTATAAATACATTTTATCGTTTGGGAAACACCAGTGAATTTAACCAAGAAGGTAATGTCATCTAAAACAATAATTGGGTTCCATTACGTGGAACAACGTCTGAGACTGTATGTTCCACCTGCTGATACCACAGTATGGTGTTGTAGCTGGGGAGAGTGTGTTCCACCTGCTGATACCACAGTATGGTGTTGTAGCTGGGGAGAGTGTGTTCCACCTGCTGATACCACAGTATGGTGTTGTAGCTGGGGAGAGTGTGTTCCACCTGCTGATACCACAGTATGGTGTTGTAGCTGGGGAGAGTGTGTTCCACCTGCTGATACCACAGTATGGTGTTGTAGCTGGGGAGAGTGTGTTCCACCTGCTGATACCACAGTATGGTGTTGTAGCTGGGGAGAGTGTGTTCCACCTGCTGATACCACAGTATGGTGTTGTAGCTGGGGAGAGTGTGTTCCACCTGCTGATACCACAGTATGGTGTTGTAGCTGGGGAGAGTGTGTTCCACCTGCTGATACCACAGTATGGTGTTGTAGCTGGGGAGAGTGTGTTCCACCTGCTGATACCACAGTATGGTGTTGTAGCTGGGGAGAGTGTGTTCCACCTGCTGATACCACAGTATGGTGTTGTAGCTGGGGAGAGTGTGTTCCACCTGCTGATACCACAGTATGGTGTTGTAGCTGGGGAGAGTGTGTTCCACCTGCTGATACCACAGTATGGTGTTGTAGCTGGAGAGAGTGTGTTCCACCTGCTGATACCACAGTATGGTGTTGTAGCTGGGGAGAGTGTGTTCCACCTGCTGATACCACAGTATGGTGTTGTAGCTGGGGAGAGTGTGTTCCACCTGCTGATACCACAGTATGGTGTTGTAGCTGGGGAGAGTGTGTTCCACCTGCTGATACCACAGTATGGTGTTGTAGCTGGGGAGAGTGTGTTCCACCTGCTGATACCACAGTATGGTGTTGTAGCTGGGGAGAGTGTGTTCCACCTGCTGATACCACAGTATGGTGTTGTAGCTGGGGAGAGTGTGTTCCACATTTATGATGAACATTCAAAAGGACATGGATCTTCAGCTCTCAGACTCCTTACAACACACCATAGTTTACTGTGGTACTGTGTCTGGTGAGTCCACATGGATTTGTTGAGCTGTAACTCCCCCTACAGGAAAGACATGATATCATACCATACTGTATCATGGTCTCCTGTATATCAGAGGGAACCTCCCCTTTCTGTTAGACCAGCTGGTGAGTGTTTTGGCATTGAATCAGAGTCAGATACAGTGTGATGTTAATACAGGTGTGATTAGTCTACAGTACACCAGGGATGAGGTTTTTGTAGAGCAGAGAGGGAGATCTGATGCACTGTGTAAACTAGCAGCACAGTAATACACAGCACTGCTATTTGGAGTTAGTTGATTGATGGTTAAGGTGCTGGTACCACCTGCATTAGCATCTCCTTCTATATCAAATCCAGCCTCAGGAAATCCAATTTTCACATTCTGGTATCCTAAATACACAAATTTGTTGGATTGCTTGTACCAGAGGATACGATTATAGCCTGATATACTATGTGAACACTCCATCTTAGCCAACTTTCCCTGGTTCCTGTACAGGGATGCAGGACTCTGGTGAACCTGGTTACTGAGAGAAGAACCTGGAGACAGAGACAGAGAGACACACAGAGAGAGAGAGGTGAAACAACATATAAAGAAACATATTAATCTGAAACATAAAAAACATCAAATGAGGTTATTATTAGTTGATGAAATCAATGATCTGAATACCTGCAGCCCAGGCTGTGTAACCCATGGTGATGGAGATAAGAATTGTGATCATGTTGACTCACTGTTAAGGAGACAGAATGAGACAGACAAACCCCTCCTCATGAATTAGAGGTGGCTTCTCATCAACTCATCTCAGTGATCTAATAGAGGGATGCTGCCTCCTTATGAGAACATCTAAAACATCAGAGACCTGAGATGAACCCTGCAGGAGGAGTCTATGTGGGACAGGAAGCAGGGTTTAGTAGAGCAGAGAGGGAGATCTGATGGGTCATTTCCTGTTTTAATGTGTATCTGAGTTATTGGCAGTCAAGCAGTCAGACATTCGTTCAGTATGACGTAGTACTGTGATAATGTCTCTCTCAGTATGGCGTAGTACTGTGGTAAAGTCTCTCTCAGTATGACGTAGTACTGTGGTAAAGTCTCTCTCAGTATGACGTAATACTGTGGTAAAGTCTCTCTCAGTATGATGTAATACTGTGGTAAAGTCTCTCTCAGTATGGCGTAGTACTGTGGTAAAGTCTCTCAGTATGACGTAGTACTGTGGTAAAGTCTCTCTCAGTATGACGTAGTACTGTGGTAAAGTCTCTCTCAGTATGACGTAGTACTGTGATAAAGTCTCTCTCAGTATGACGTAGTACTGTGGTAAAGTCTCTCTAAGTATGACGTAGTACTGTGGTAAAGTCTCTCTCAGTATGACGTAGTACTGTGGTAAAGTCTCTCTCAGTATGACGTAGTACTGTGGTAAAGTCTCTCTCAGTATGACGTAGTACTGTGGTAAAGTCTGTCAGTATGACGTAGTTTCTGTGGTAAAGACTCTCTCAGCATGACGTAGTACTGTGATAAAGTCTCTCTCGGTATGACGTAGTACTGTGGTAAAGTCTCTCTCAGTATGACGTAGTACTGTGGTAAAGTCTCTCTCAGTATGACGTAGTACTGTGGTAAAGTCTCTCTCAGTATGACGTAGTACTGTGATAAAGGTATAAAGATTGGCCCACCTCCCGGCCCGCTCAGTGATCACTCGTCTACACAGCTGATGCTAGTACTCCACTAGTCCACCGGTTCCTTGCCATAAGCTCTGGAGCTTTGCATCGGATCATCGCTGCTAGCTAGCTGCTACCGAGAGGCTATAGTGGCTAACTCCCCTGTCCTGAAGCTAGCACCAGTTAGCCGTGAGCCAGGCGCATCTCCCGGTTAGAAAACTAAATTACTACAACCACAATACTTCTTTCGCCAACTGGCCTGGACCCTTTGTCGACACGAAGCCCCGCCGTTCCACCACGACTGGTCTGCCGACGTATCTCCATCCGCTGTGCCCCCAACCGGCCTTTACCGGATGTCGGAGCAGGCGCTACTACTATCCCCGGCCTGCTAACTTTAAACGCTGTGCCCCCCGCTTGCTAGCATAGTAACGACTACCTAACGGCTTCCCTGTTTTATCTATTGCTGTTCACTGGACCCTATGATCACCTGGCTACATAGCTGATAACTGCTGGACTGTTCATTAATCATGGTACTCCATTTTGTTTATTTTGTTTATATGTTAGCCCCAGCCTTCGAACTCAGGCCCTGTGTGTCATTAACTGACCCTCTCTGCCCATTCATCACCATTTTACCTGTTGTTGTTGTCTTAGCTGATTAGCTGTTGTTGTCTTACCCATTGTTGTCTTAGCTAGCTCTCCCAATCAACACCTGTGATTGCTTTATGCCTCGCATTATGTCTCTCTCAAATGTCAATATGCCTTGTATATTGTCGTTTTGGATAGTTATCATTGTTTTAGTTTACTGCGGAGCCCCTAGTCCCACTCAACATACCTCTGATACCTCCTTTGTCCCACCTCCCAGCCATCCTCATGTCTCTACCACTCAGCCATCCTCAGGTCTCTACCACTCAGCCATCCCCAGGTCTCCAACACTCAGCCATCCTCATGTCTCTACCAATCAGCCATCCTCAGGTCTCTACCACTCAGCCATCCTCATGTCTCTACCACTCAGCCATCCTCAGGTCTCCACCACTCAGCCATCCTCAGGTCTCTACCACTCAGCCATCCTCACGTCTCCACCACTCTACCATCCTCAGGTCTCTACCACTCAGCCATCCTCATGTCTCTACCACTCAACCATCCTCAGGTCTCCACCACTCAGCCATCCTCAGGTCTCCAACACTCAACCATCCTCAGGTCTCCACCGCTCAGCCATCCTCAGGTCTCCACCGCTCAGCCATCCTCAGGGCTCTACCGCTCAGCCATCCTCAGGGCTCTACCGCTCAGCCATCCTCAGATCTCTACCGCTCAGCCATCCTCAGGGCTCTACCTATCAGCCATCCTCAGGACTCTACCGCTCAGCCATCCTCAGGGCTCTACCGCTCAGCCATCCTCAGATCTCTACTACTCAGCCACAAACACTGATACTGAAACTCTTCACATACACACATATACATATACACACACACTCATTTACCCATGCTCAGTCACTCAATATAGTATGTAGCCCTTGTATCTTAACTTCCGGCGCCGACAGAGATGGCCGCCTCGCTTCGCGTTCCTAGGAAACTATGCAGTATTTTGTTTTTTTACGTGTTATTTCTTACATTGGTACCCCAGGTAATCTTAGGTTTCATTACATACAGTCGGGAGGAACTACTGAATATAAGAGCAACGTCAAATCACTATCATTACGACCAGGAATATGACTCTCCCGAAGCAGATCCTGTGTTTTGCCTTCCACCCAGTACAATGGATCGGATCCCAGCCGGCGACCCTAAACAACGACGCCGTAAAAGGGGCAAACGAAGCGGTCTTCTGGTCAGGCGTCGGAGAAGGGCACACCGCGCTCCACTCCCTAGCATACTACTCGCCAATGTCCAGTCTCTTGACAACAAGGTTGATGAAATCCGAGTAAGGGTAGCATTCCAGAGAGACATCAGAGACTGTAACGTTCTTTGCTTCACGGAAACATGGCTCACTCGAGAGACGCTAACGGAGTCGGTGCAGCCAGCTGGTTTCTTCACGCATCGCGCCGACAGAAACAAACATCTTTCTGGTAAGAAGAGGGGCGGGGGGGTATGCTTTATGATTAACGAGACGTGGTGTGATCATAACAACATACAGGAACTCAAGTCATTCTGTTCACCTGACTTAGAATTCCTCACAATCAAATGTCGACCGCATTATCTACCAAGGGAATTCTCTTCGATTATAATCACAGCCGTATATATTCCCCCCCAAGCAGACACATCGATGGCCCTGAACAAACTTTATCTGACTCTATGTAAACTGGAAACCACACACCCTGAGGCTGCATTCATCATAGCTGGGGATTTTAACAAGGCTAATCTGAAAACAAAACTACCTAAATTCTATCAGCATATCGATTGTGCTACCAGGGCTGGTAAAACCCTAGATAATTGTTATTCTAACTTCCGCGACGCATATAAGGCCCTCCCCCGCCCTCCTTTCGGAAAAGCTGACCTCGACTCCGTTTTGTTGCTTCCAGCCTACAAACAGAAACTAAAACAAGAAGTTCCCGCGCTCAGGTCTGTTCAACGCTGGTCCGACCAATCTGATTCCACGCTTCAAGACTGCTTCAATCACGTGGATTGGGATATGTTCCGCATTGCGTCCAACAACAACATTGACGAATACGCTGATTCGGTGAGCGAGTTCATTAGAAAGTGCATCAGCGACGTAATACCCACAGCAACGATTAAAACATTCCCAAACCAGAAACCGTGGATTGATGGCAGCATTCGCGCGAAACTGAAAGCTCGAACCACTGCTTTTAAACAGGGCAAGGTGACCGGAAACATGACCGAATACAAACAGTGTAGCTATTCCCTCCGCAAGGCAATCAAACAAGCTAAGTGCCAGTATAGAGACAAAGTAGAGTCGCAATTCAACAGCTCAGACACAAGAGGTATGTGGCAGGGTCTACAGTCAATCACAGATTACAAAAAGAAAACCAGCCCCATCGCGGACCAGGATGTCTTGCTCCCAGACAGACTAAATCACTTTTTTGCTCGCTTTGAGGACAATACAGTGCCACTGACACGGCCCGCTACCAAAACCTGCGGGCTCTCCTTCACTGCAGCCGAGGTGAGTAAAACATTTAAACGTGTTAACCCTCGCAAGGTTGCAGGCCCAGATGGCATTCCCAGCCGCGTCCTCAGAGCATGCGCAGACCAGCTGGCTGGTGTGTTTACGGACATATTCAATCAATCCTTATCCCAGTCTGCTGTTCCCACATGCTTCAAGAGGGCCACCATTGTTCCTGTTCCCAAGAAAGCTAAGGTAACTGAGCTAAACGACTACCGCCCCGTAGCACTCACTTCCGTCATCATGAAGTGCTTTGAGAGACTAGTCAAGGACCATATCACCTCCACCCTACCTGACACCCTAGACCCACTCCAATTTGCTTACCGACCCAATAGGTCCACAGACGACGCAATCGCAACCACACTGCACACTGCCCTAACCCATCTGGACAAGAGGAATACCTATGTGAGAATGCTGTTCATCGACTACAGCTCAGAATTTAACACCATAGTACCCTCCAAACTCGTCATCAAGTTCGAGACCCTGGATCTCGACCCCGCCCTGTGCAACTGGGTCCTGGACTTCCTGACGGGCCGTCCCCAGGTGGTGAGGGTAGGTAACAACATCTCCACCCCGCTGATCCTCAACACTGGGGCCCCACAAGGGTGCGTTCTGAGCCCTCTCCGGTACTCCCTGTTCACCCACGACTGCGTGGCCATGCACGCCTCCAACTCAATCATCAAGTTTGCGGACGACACTACAGTGGTAGGCTTGATTACCAACAACGACGAGACGGCCTACAGGGAGGAGGTGAGGGCCCTCGGAGTGTGGTGACAGGAAAATAACCTCACACTCAACGTCAACAAAACAAAGGAGATGATTGTGGACTTCAGGAAACAGCAGAGGGAGCACCCCCCTATCCACATCGACGGGACAGTAGTGGAGAGTGTAGTAAGTTTTAAGTTCCTCGGCGTACACATCACGGACAAAATGAATTGGTCCACCCACACAGACAGCATTGTGAAGAAGGCGCAGCCTCCTGCAGGAGGCTGAAGAAATTTAGGCTTGTCACCAAAAGCACTCACAAACTTCTACAGATGCACAATCGAGAGCATCCTGTCGGGCTGTATCACCGCCTGGTACGGCAACTGCTCCGCCCACAACCGTAAGGCTCTCCAGAGGGTAGTGAGGTCTGCACAACGCATCACCGGGGGCAAACTACCTGCCCTCCAGGACACCTACACCACCCGATGTCACAGGAAGGCCATAAAGATCATCAAGGACAACAACCACCCGAGCCACTGGCTGTTCACCTCGCTATCATCCAGAAGGCGAGGCCAGTACAGGTGCATCAAAGCTGGGACCGAGAGACTGATAAACAGCTTCTATCTCAAGGCCATCAGACTGTTAAACAGCCACCACTAACATTTAGTGGCTGCTGCCAACATACTGACTCCAGCCACTTTAATAATGGGAATTGATGGAAATTTATGTAGAAATATATCACTAGCCACTTTAAACAATGCCACTTAATATAATGTTTACATACCCTACATTACTCATCTCATATGTATATGTATATACTGTACTCTATATCATCTACTGCATCTTGCCATCTTTATGTAATACATATATCACTAGCCACTTTAAACTATGCCACTTTATGTTTATATACCCTACATTACTCATCTCATATGTATATACTGTACTCTATACCATCTACTGCATCTTGCCTATGCCGTTCTGTACCATCACTCATTCATATATCTTTATGTACATATTCTTTATCCCTTTACACTTGTGTGTATAAGGTAGTAGTTGTGGAATTGTTAGGTTAGATTACTCGTTGCTTATTACTGCATTGTCGTAACTAGAAGCACAAGCATTTCGCTACACTCGCCTTAACATCTGCTAACCATGTGTATGTGACAAATAAAATTTGATTTGATTTGATTTATCTGATGATGTCTGGACAGATAAAGTATGACACGCCATACTCTTTTTGTCCAGACAGCATCAGATAGATGTTCTACACATACGGAGACAGCGGGTCACCAGGACCAGGCCCCCAAGGGTCCTCCCATACCACCGACCCTGGTCCAGGACCCCTAGGATCCTCCCATACCACTAGACCTGGTCCAGGCCCCCTAGGGCCCTCCAATACCGCCGGCCCTGGTCCAGGCCCCCTAGGGCCCTCCCATACCACCAGCCCTGGTCCAGGCCCCCTAGGGCCCTCCCATACCGCCAGCCCTGGTCCAGGCCCCCTAGGATCCTCCCATACCACCGGCCCTGGTTACAGGCCCCCTAGGGCCCTCCCATACCGCCGGCCCTGGTCCAGGCCCCCTAGGGCCCTCCCATACCGCATTCCCTGGCCCAGGCCTCCTAGGGCCCTCTCATACCACAGGCCCTGGTCCAGGCCCACACATATTTAGAAAGTTTCTCAATCCCAAGTGACACCCTCTTCCCTATATAGTGCACTACCTTTGACCAGGGACTATAGAGTGCCACCATACAGCATCTTCAAAATGTGTGTTGATAAACACTCCCTCCTTGTGGAGAACTGAGGAAGTGAACCTAAACCATCTAAACTAGCCACTTATAACAGTATCATTACCATCTGTTTGATATCAAATGGTTCATAGCAAAGTGTTGTTGAAGTGGTTGAAGACAGGTGCAGGTGTATAGAGCTGTAGTCAGTATTATATGAGAGGATCAGAGAGGGTTTTTGTAGAGGAGAGAGGGTCTAGTGAAACACTGTGCTTCACTAGCAGCACAGAAATACACTGCACTGTCTTCAGCTTCTGTCACTTTGGGAATATGTAGATACGCCATTTTATTAGCTGCACCATCTCCACTGACATTAAAACGCCCTTTAAAGGAATCTTCCACCGTTGGACTGGTGTTACTCACATACCCAATGAGTTTCAGAGCAGTGTTTTGGGCTGACTGTTGGTACCACAGTATCATGTTGTATCTTGAAACAGTGTGTCTGCAGGTGAGATTAACTTTATCTTCAGGTCCTTTTAGTATTGCAGTAGGAGTCTGGTGAACTTTGTCTGTTGGTGACAGCCCTGTGGATGAAAACAGACAATATGAAATATACAGTATTACTCGGCATATTGACAGCAATATATTTCAGTAGTAAATCTATCTTTCATGAGGGATTTAGTACCTGTCACCCATAGTGGTAGAGTTGCTACATGTATGAGAAGCTTGATCATGTTGATGGTTCTGGAGAGAAGAGTCACATGGACAAGGAGAAAGGGTTTTCAGATAGTCAGAGATGTGATGTCATCTAGTGGGAGTGTCAAATGTATGTCAGCATCCCAAATGGCTCCCTATTCCCTTTCTAGTGCACTACTTTAGACCAGAGCCCATAGGGGGGAGAGGAGAATAAGGCAATAGAGAAGGGGAGTTGAACTGAGCTGCCGGAGGGGAAGGAAATCACATCACTTTGACGTCAGAACTTGTGTTGATATTCAAGCAGATCCCTTGTTCACCTACAGGTCTCCTGTTCAACTTAAAGGTGTATTGTGGAACATACCGGTATCTACGTCATTGAAAGTATTTGTCTTTTTTAGTCTTTAGATTTGATCTGTGTTATAGATTCTGCGGTCATCACACTAGAAATAGGATGTAATTTGAAGAAATACCTGAACCGTTTCTTCAAGACAACAACATCAACCACATTATTTGGTCTAGAGGTTTGATATCAACTTCCTCCATGTGCTCAGACATCTACAGCGGTGGATAGCAGGTGTGCTGGGTGTTGATGTACACTGCAGTTATGGAGTAAAGGATCAGAAGGGGGTTTTGTAGGAGAGAGAAGGGTATCTACATCACTGTGTTGACTTCAGGTCAGAACAGTAATACACTGCACTGACTTCAGGTCAGAACAGTAATACACTGCACTGACTTCAGGTCAGAACAGTAATACACTGCACTGACTTCAGGTCAGAACAGTAATACACTGCACTGACTTCAGGTCAGAACAGTAATACACTGTACTGACTTCAGGTCAGAACAGTAATACACTGCACTGACTTCAGGTCAGAACAGTAATACACTGCACTGACTATAGGTCAGAACAGTAATACACTGCACTGACTTCAGGTCAGAACAGTAATACACTGCACTGACTTCAGGTCAGAACAGTAATACACTGCACTGACTTCAGGTCAGAACAGTAATACACTGCACTGACTTCAGGTCAGAACAGTAATACACTGCACTGACTTCAGGTCAGAACAGTAATACACTGCACTGACTTCAGGTCAGAACAGTAATACACTGCACTGACTTCAGGCCAGAACAGTAATACACTGCACTGACTTCAGGTCAGAACAGAAGCTGAAAACATACTTATTTCAATCAATTTCCAGGGATTTCAAAGTGCTCTTTGAAAGAGAGAGAGGGGGGGCAGGGGAGGGGGGGAGAGAGAGGAGAGAGAGAGGGGGGAGTTAGAGGTCCCCCTACAGTATGTGATGAGACCATCTCTTTACATATTATATTACATCCTATTGAAATACTGGGGTTTTTGTGCAGCTGTACTTGTTGTCTGTATCACTGTGTTGACTCACAGCACAGAAGTACATGCCGCTGTCTCCTGCCTCCAACTTCTTCACTGTGAAAGATCCCCTCTCAGCTACAGTCTTGTTGGCTGAGAATTTGTCTTCACTGAAATCCCCTGAATACTCAGGTTTGGAATTGGGAGTAGTGAAGGCTACCTGCTTCATTCCCTCTCCTGGAAGCTGTCTGTACCAGTACATCTGGTTGTAGCCAGCTCCCTTAGTGTGACTGCAGTTCATCAGAGCATCCCTGTCTTTCAGTTCCCAGAGTATGGTGGGTGTCTGAGTGACTTCACTCCCCTCAACAAGACCTGTAAGGATACAGTGAGAATGAAATCAATAGAGTTAGGTCCAGTTAGACCTGAATACATCAAGACTCAGGTGAAGTGAACATATGCTTGGAAACATCAATATCTATAACTAGAGAAGTCCTTCATTGTAAATAAGAATGTTGTTCTTAACTTTCCTGGTTAAATAAATGAAACATTATGAAACTGTACCTGCAGCACAGAGCAGTGAGACAGTAACAGTGGAGAGAAATGTGAACATGTTTGATCACGTTATATGTGAGAGTGCTGGAAAGAGTCTGGTATCAATGTATATAAAACAAGAGGAGTGTCACATAGATGAATAGATGACAATCAGTAGACCACGGCAGGTTCCACCATATTCAACATGTCAGTGAAGTGGGAAGTGAAGATGATCTGAATACATCATGCTAATTAGTGGTCCAGACTGTAGAGACATTCACATTATTAAAGTTAGAGGTCCCCCTACAGTCCATGATGAGACCATCAGCTCTTTACATATTACATTCTATCCTATAGAGCTCGCCAGCTTGTAGAACCTAAAACACGGAAATGAGTCAGCATTTTCTACCTCTGGTTCGTTGACCATTGCTGTGGGAGAAATGAAGGGGGAAAATAATGGGGTTTTGGGATATAAGGTCTGAAGTTAAAAGGCTTTGCAGATATTGTACGTTTTGTTCTGTGCAGTAACTTAAGGATCTGACCTTTTTTTCCCAAATTTCTACTATAATGACATACCTGAATCTAACTGCCTGTAGCTCAGGACCTGAAGCAAGGATATGCATATTCTTGATCCCATTTGAAAGGAAACACTTTGAAGTTTGTGGATCTGGGAAATTAATGTAGGAGAATATAACACATTTAATCTGGTAAAATATCAGTAAAAACAAAACATACGTTTTCCTGACCGAAAAAATTTATCGTCTTTGAAATGCAAGAGAAAGGCCATACTTTCAGATTGGAGTCTAGGTGTAATTTAAATTTTAGCCACCAGATGGCAGTAGTGTGTGTGAAAAGTTTCAGACTGATCCAGTGAAGAATTGCATTACTGCACAATATTTTGAAATAATCCTGACAGGAGTTTTACCAAATGTGCCATTTTTGGTCCATTGATATATTTTCAAGTACATAACTATAGAGAACACAGACAAATTATATGGTAATATCAAATTAGAGTTTACACACTTCCAGGAATGTCATACATGATGGATCATTAGCTCATTCACTAACATTCACACATCTAGATGGCTGGGCGGGGTGGGTATGAAGCCAGAGACAGCAGTGGGGTCAAACTGTAGAACATAAAACTAGATTTTATCAAACAAAACTATGCTACATTTTATCTCTGGGACCCTCAGGATGACACATCAGAGCCAGATTACTGAATGTAAGTACATTATTTACCTTCAGAGGTGAATGTATCAAACCAGTTGCCCTGATAAAAGTGTTTTGTTGTTGTGGACTCTCCTCAAACAATAGCATGGTATTTTAGTCAATGTAATAACTACTGATGAACGGGTGAAAGTGAGTGGTGCCCGCTGGGCTAGAGCGGCTGTAAGGGCTTCATGTGGGATATTTGGAGCAGAGGTATGAATAGTTGAATGGGAGATGTTTTTAACCATTTAAAATTATTATAAATACATTTTATCGTTTGGGAAACACCAGTGAATTTAACCAAGAAGGTAATGTCATCTAAAACAATAATTGGGTTCCATTATGTGGAACAACGTCTGAGACTGATGTAAATGTTCCACCTGCTGATACCACAGTATGGTGTTGTAGCTGGGGAGAGTGTGTTCCACCTGCTGATACCACAGTATGGTGTTGTAGCTGGGGAGAGTGTGTTCCACCTGCTGATACCACAGTATGGTGTTGTAGCTGGGGAGAGTGTGTTCCACCTGCTGATACCACAGTATGGTGTTGTAGCTGGGGAGAGTGTGTTCCACCTGCTGATACCACAGTATGGTGTTGTAGCTGGGGAGAGTGTGTTCCACCTGCTGATACCACAGTACGGTGTTGTAGCTGGGGAGAGTGTGTTCCACCTGCTGATACCACAGTATGGTGTTGTAGCTGGGGAGAGTGTGTTCCACCTGCTGATACCACAGTATGGTGTTGTAGCTGGGGACAGTTTGTCAACAGAACGGGACAGCAGTTTCTCCAGAACTCTGAAATACTGAAGATGGAGACTGAAGAACGCTGGAACAGAGGAGTTCACCTGTTACAGAAGAGGAGAGAGAGACCTGTTTGTTATAACTACTGTAGTCATTCGGGAAATATATGGAATTATAGATTATTTTAGATGGTATCTAATCTGTGTTCAAGAATAATGAGAGATTCACGTTCATCGGTGGAAAATATCCAACAGTGAAATATTCTTAGTTTAACACTGAGTCAAGATTAACATTCAAAAGGACATGGATCTTCAGCTCTCAGACTCCTTACTACACACCATAGTTTACTGTGGTACTGTGTCTGGTGAGTCCACATGGATTTGTTGAGCTGTAACTCCCCCTACAGGAAAGACATGATATCATACCATACTGTATCATGGTCTCCTGTATATCAGAGGGAACCTCCCCTTTCTGTTAGACCAGCTGGTGAGTGTTTTGGCATTGAATCAGAGTCAGATACAGTGTGATGTTAATACAGGTGTGATTAGTCTACAGTACACCAGGGAGGAGGTTTTTGTAGAGCAGAGAGGGAGATCTGATGCACTGTGTAAACTAGCAGCACAGTAATACACAGCACTGCTATTTGGAGTTAGTTGATTGATGGTTAAGGTGCTGGTACCACCTGCATTGGCATCTCCTTCTATATCAAATCCAGTCTCAGGAAATCCAGTTTTCAATTGCATGTATCCTAAAAACACCAATTCTCTGTAGTTGGATTGCTTGTACCAGAGGATGACATTATAGGTTGATATACTATGTGAACACTCCATCTTAGCCAACTCTCCCTGGTTCTTGTACAGGGCTGCAGGTTTCTGGTGAACCTGGTTACTGAGAGAAGAACCTGGAGAGAGAGAAAGAGATTGAGAGAGAGAGTGAGAGAGACAAACATATTCACCTGAAACATAAAAACCAATCAAATGAGGATATTAGTAGTTGATGAAATCAGTGATGTGAATACCTGCAGCCCAGGCTGTGTAACCCATGGTGATGGAGATAAGAATTGTGATCATGTTGACTCACTGTTAAGGAGACAGAATGAGACAGACAAACCCCTCCACATGAATTAGAGGTGGCTTCTCATCAACTCATCTCAGTGATCTAATAGAGGGATGCTGCCTCCTTATGAGAACATCTAAAACATCAGAGACCTGAGATGAACCCTGCAGGAGGAGTCTATGTGGGACAGGAAGCAGGGTTTAGTAGAGCAGAGAGGGAGATCTGGCAAGATAGAACAGCACACTCTGGTAAGACGAGGGAGGGCGGTCTGTGCATATTTGTAAACAACAGCTGGTGCACGAAATCTAAGGAAGTCTCTAGATTTTGCTCACCTGAAGTAGAGTATATTGTGATAAATTGCAGGCCACACTACTTGCCAAGAGAGTTTTCAGCTATACCTTTTGTGGCAATTTTTTTACCACCACAGACAGATGCTGGCACTAAGACCGCACTCAGTCAGCTGTATAAGGAAATAATCAAACAGGAAAACGCTCACCCAGAGGCGGCGCTCCTTGTGGCCGGAGACTTTAATGCAGGGAAACTTAAATCAGTTCAACCAAATTTCTATCAACATGTTAAATGTGCAACCAGAGGGAATACAATTCCAGTTCACCTGTACTCCACACACAGAGACGTGTACAAAGCTCTCCCTCTCCAACCACAACTCTATCCTCCTGATTCCTGCTTACAAGCAGAGATGAAAGCAGGAAGCACCAGTGACTCGGTCTATTAAAAAGTGGTTAGATGAAGCAGATGCTAAACTACAGGACTGTTTCGCTGTCACAGACTGGAACATGTTCCGGGATTCCTCCGATGGCATTGAGGAGTACACCACATCAGTCACTGGCTTTATCAATAAGTGCATCGAGGACGTCGTCCCTACAGTGACTGTAGGTACATACCCCAACCAGAAGCCATGGATTACAGGCAACATTCGCACTGAGCTAAAGGGTAGAGCTGCCGCTTTCAAGGCGCGGGACTCTAACCCGGAAGCTTACAAGAAATCCTGCTATGCCCTGCGACGAACCATCAAACAGGCAAAGCGTCAATACAGGGCTAAGACTGAATCATACTACACCGGCTCCAACGCTCGTCTTATGTGGCAGGGCTTGCAAACTATTACAGACTACAAAGGAAAGCACAGCCGCGAGCTGACCAGTGACACGAGCCTACCACACGAGCTAAACCACTTCTTTGCTCGCTTCGAGGCAAGCAACACTGAGGCATGCATGAGAGCATCAGCTGTTCCGGACGACTGTGTGATCACGCTCTCCGTAGCCGACATGAGTAAGGCCTTTAAACAGGTCAACATACACAAGGCTGCGGAGCCAGACGGATTACCAGCATGTGCTGACCAACTGGCAGGGGTCTTCACTGACATTTTCAACATGTCGCTGATTGAGTCTGTAATACCAACATGTGTCAAGCAGACCACCATAGTCCCTGTACCCAAGAACACAAAGGCAACCTGCATAAATGACTACAGGCCCGTAGCACTCGTCCGTAGCCATGAAGTGCTTTGAAAGGTTGGTAATGCTCACATCAAAACAATTCTCCCAGAAACCCTAGACCCACTCCAATTTTCATACCGCCCAAACAGATCCACAGATGATGCAATCTCTATTGTACTCAAATCAAATCAAATGTATTTATATAGCCCTTCTTACATCAGCTGATATCTCAAAGTGCTGTACAGAAACCCAGCCTAAAACCCCAAACAGCAAGCAATGCAGGTGTAGAAGCACGGTGGCTAGGAAAAACTCCCTAGAAAGGCCAAAACCTAGGAAGAAACCTAGAGAAGAACCAGGCTATGAGGGGTGGTCAGTCCTCTTCTGGCTGTGCCGGGTGGAGATTATAACAGAACATGGCCAAGATGTTCAAATGTTCATAAATGACCAGCATGGTCAAATAATAATAATCACAGCAGTTGTCGAGGGTGCAACAAGTCAGTACCTCAGGAGTAAATGTCAGTTGGCTTTTCATAGCCGATCATTGAGAGTATCTCTACCGCTCCTGCTGTCTCTAGAGAGTTGAAAACAGCAGGTCTGGGACAGGTAGCACGTCCGGTGAACAGGTCAGGGTTCCATAGCCGCAGGCAGAACAGTTGAAACTGGAGGTGGACTGGGGACAGCAAGGAGTCATCATGCCAGGTAGTCCTGAGGCATGGTCATAGGGCTCAGGTCCTCCGAGAGAGAGAAAGAAAGAGAGAAAGAGAGAATTAGAGAGAGCATACTTAAATTCACACAGGACACCGGATAAGACAGGAGAAGTACTCCAGATATAACAGACTGACCCTAGCCCCCCGACACATAAACTACTGCAGCATAAATAATGGAGGCTGAGACAGGAGGGGTCAGGACACACTGTGGCCCCATCCGATGATACCCCCGGACAGGGCCAAACAGGCAGGATAAGCCCCCACACCACTAGAGGGATATCTTCAACCACCAACTTACCATCCTGAGACAAGGCCAAGTATAGCCCACAAAGATCTCTGCCACGGCACAACCCAAGGGGGGCCGCCAACCCAAAGAGGAAGATCACGTCAGCGACTCAACCCACTCAAGTGACGCACCCCTCCTAGGGACGGCATTGAAGAGCACTGTAATAGCCCCTGTAATAGGGTTAGAGGCAGATAATCTCAGTGGAGAGAGGGGAACCGGCCAGGCAGAGACAGCAAGGATGGTCCGTTGCTCCAGAGCCTTTCCGTTCACCTTCACACTCCTGGGCCAGACTACACTCAATCATATGACCAATCATATAACCTACTGAAGAGATGAGTCTTCAGTAAAGACTTAAAGGTTGAGACCGAGTCTGCGTCTCTCACATGGGTAGGCAGAACATTCCATAAAAATGGAGCTCTATAGGAGAAACCCCTGCCTCCAGCTGTTTGCTTAGAAATTCTAGGGACAATTAGGAGGCCTGCGTCTTGTGACCGTAGCGTACATGTAGGTATGTACGGCAGGACCAAATCGGAAAGATAGGGAGGAGCAAGCCCATGTAATGCTTTGTAGGTTAGCAGTAAAACCTTGAAATCACTCCACACTGCCCTTTCCCAAAGGACAAAAGGAACACCTATGTGAGAATGCTGTTCAATGACTACAGCTCAGCGTTCAACAACATCAAAGCTCATCACTAAGCTAAGGATCCTGGTACTTAACACCTCAACTGGATCCTGGACTTCCTGACGGGCCGCCCCCAGGTGGTAAGGGATGGTAACAACACAACTACAGCGCTGATCCTCAACACGGGGACCCCTCAGGGCTGCGTGCTCAGTCCCCTCTTGTACTCCCTTTTCACTTATGAATCCATGGCCAGGCACGACTCCAACACCATCATCAAGTTTGCCAATGACAGAACAGTGGTAGGCCTGATCACCAACAATGATGAGACGTCCTATAGGGAGGAGTTCAGAGACCTGGCCGTGTGGTGCCAGGACAGCAACCTCTCCCTCAACGTGATCAAGACAAAGCAGATGATTGTGGACTACAGGAAAAGGAGGACCAAGCACGCCCCCATTCTCATCGACGGGGCTGTAGTGGAACAGGTTGAGAGCTTCAAATTCCTTGGTGTCCACATCAACAACAAACTATCATGGTCCCAACACACCAAGACAGTCGTGAAGAGGGCACGACAAAGCCTATTCCCCCCCAGGAGACTGAAAAGATTTGGATTGGGTCCTCAGATCCTCAAATGGTTCTACAGCTGCACCATCGAGAGCATCCTGACTCGTTGCATCACTGCCTGTTTTGGCAACTGCTCAGCCTCCCACCACAAGGCACTACAGAGGGTAGTGCGTACGGCCCAGGACATCACTGGGGCCAAGCTTGCTGCCATCCAGGACCTCTATACCAAGCAGTGTCAGAGGAAGGCCCTAAAAATTGTCAAACTCCAGCCACCCTAGTCATAGACTGTTCTCTCTGCTATCACACAGCAAGAGGTACCGGACCGCCAAGTCTAGGTACAAAAGGCTTCATAACAGCTTCTACCCCCAAGCCAGAAGACTCCTGAACAGCTAATCAAAGGGCTCCCCAGACCCGTCTTTTACACTGCTGCAACTCTCTGTTTATTGTCTATGCATAGTCACTTTAACTCTACATGTACATATTACCTCAATAACCTTGACTAACCGGTGCCCCCGCACATTGACTCTGTATCTATTTTTTACTTAACACTTTTTTTTTCTTAAAAACTTCTTAATGCATTGTTGGTTAAGGGCATTTAAGTAAGCATTTCAATGTAAAGTCTATACCTGCTGTATTCGGTGCATGTGACAAATAAAATTGAATGTGATTTGACATGCCAATCTCCTTTTGTCCAGACAGCATCAGATACATGGTCTACACATACGGAGACAGATGGGAGCTGTTTCACTGTCCAGACAGCATCAGATACATGGTCTACACATACAGAGACAGATGGGAGCTGTTTCACTGTCCAGACAGCATCAGATACGTGGTCTACACATACGGTGTCACGCTCGCTATCCTCAAACTCCCTGTCATAAATAAAACCAAGGCGCAGCGTGCATGTAGTTCCACATCTTTTAATGGGAATGAAAAACTTAACCAACAAAACAAACCGGTAAACAGCAAAGAAGGTGACGCAACCGAGGTGCACACAAACACACACGGAAAATAGTAATTACCCACAACATTAGGTGGGAAAAAAGGCTGCCTAAGAATGATTCTCAATCAGAGACAACGATAGAAAGCTGACCCTGATTGAGAACCATACCCAGCCAAAACATAGAAATACAGAAACCTAGAAAACAAAACATAGAATGCCCACCCCACATCACACTCTGACTTAACCAAATAGAGAAATAAAACGGCCCTCTAAGGTCAGAGCGTGACATACGGAGACAGAGGGGAGCTGTTTCACTGTCCAGACAGCATCAGATACATGGTCTACACATAGAGAGACAGATGGGAGCTGTTTCACTGTCCAGACAGCATCAGATACATGGTCTACACATACTGAGACAGAGGAGAGCTGTTTCACTGTCCAGACAGCATCAGATACATGGTCTACACATACTGAGACAGAGAGGAGCTGTTTCACTGTCCAGACAGCATCAGATACATGGTCTACACATACTGAGACAGAGAGGAGCTGTTTCACTGTCCAGACAGCATCAGATACATGGTCTACACATACGGAGACAGAGGGGAGCTGTTTCACTGTCCAGACAGCATCAGATACATGGTCTACACATACTGAGACAGAGGGGAGCTGTTTCACTGTCCAGACAGCATCAGATACATGGCCTACACATACGGAGACAGAGGGGAGCTGTTTCACTGTCCAGACAGCATCAGATACATGGTCTACACATACTGAGACAGAGAGGAGCTGTTTCACTGTCCAGACAGCATCAGATACATGGTCTACACATACTGAGACAGAGGGGAGCTGTTTCACTTGATCGGATGCATTATCTGAGATTGATGTGTCTTTCTGTTTGTGTACGTCTTGGTAAAATAAATTATTAATATTTAAACATTTTACTTAGAAGGGCAAGGAGGTACGGTAGGGCGGGCCAGGCCCCCAAGTGCCCTTACATACCACCGGCACTTGTCCAGGCCCCCTAGGGCCCTCCCATACCACCGGCCCTGGTCCAGGCCTCCTTGGTGCCCTCCCATACCACCGGCCCTGGTCCAGGCCCCCTAGGGCCCTCCCATACCACTGACCCTGGTCCAGCCACCCTAGGGACTTCGCATACTACCGGACCAATTCCAGGCCCGCTAGGATCCTCCTATACCACCGGCCTTGGCACAAGCCCCCTAGGGCCCTCCCATACCACCGGCCCTGGTCCAGACCCCCTAGGGCCCTCCCATACCGCCTGGCCCTGGTCCAGACCCCCTAGGGCCCTCCCATACCACCGGCCCTGGTCCAGACCCCCTAGGGCCCTCCCATACCACCGGCCCTGGTCCAGACCCCCTAGGGCCCTCCAAAACCACCGGCCCTGGTCCAGACCCCCTAGGGCCCTCCCATACCGCCTGGCCCTGGTCCAGACCCCCTAGGGCCCTCCCATACCACCGGCCCTGGTCCAGACCCCCTAGGGCCCTCCCATACCGCCTGGCCCTGGTCCAGACCCCCTAGGGCCCTCCCATACCGCCTGGCCCTGGTCCAGACCCCCTAGGGCCCTCCCATACCGCCTGGCCCTGGTCCAGGCCCACACACATTTAGAAAGCGCCTGAATCCCAAATGACACCCTATTCCCTATATAGGGCACTAACTTTGACCAGGGACCATAGAGTGCCACCATACAGCATCTTCTAAATGTGTGTTGAGAAACACCCCCTCCTGGTGGAGAACTGAGGAAGTGCACCTAAACCATCTAAACTAGCCACTTATAACAGTATCATTACCATCTGTTTGACATCAAATGGTTCATAGCAAAGTGTTGTTGAAGTGGTTGAAGACAGGTGCAGTTGTATAGAGCTGTAGTCAGTATTATATGAGAGGATCAGAGAGGGTTTTTGTAGAGGAGAGAGGGTATAGTGAAACACTGTGCTTCACTAGCAGCACAGAAATACACTGCACTGTCTTCAGCTTCTGTCACTTTGGGAATATGTAGATACGCCATTTTATTAGCTGCAGCATCTCCACTGACATTAAAACGCCCTTTAAAGGAATCTTCCACCGTTGGACTGGTGAATCTCACATACCCAATGAGTTTCAGAGCAGTGTTTTGGGCTGACTGTTGGTACCACAGTATCGTGTCGTATCTTGTATCAGTGTGGCTGCAGGTGAGATTAACTTTATCTTCAGGTCCTTTTAGTATTGCAGTAGGAGTCTGGTGAACTTTGTCTGTTGGTGACAGCCCTGTGGATGAAAACAGACAATATGAAATATACAGTATTACTCAGCATATTGACAGCAATATATTTCAGTAGTAAATCTATCTTTCATGAGGGATTTAGTACCTGTCACCCATAGTGGTAGAGTTGCTACATGTATGAGAAGCTTGATCATGTTGATGGTTCTGGAGAGAAGAGTCACATGGACAAGGAGAAAGGGTTTTCAGATAGTCAGAGATGTGATGTCATCTAGTGGGAGTGTCAAATGTATGTCAGCATCCCAAATGGCACCCTATTCCCTTTCTAGTGCACTACTTTAGACCAGAGCCCATAGGGGGGGGGAGAGGAGAATAAGGCAATAGAGAAGGGGAGCTGAACTGAGCTGCCGGAGGGGAAGGAAATGACATCACTTTGACGTCAGAACTTGTGTTGATATTCAAGCAGATCCCTTGTTCACCTACAGGTCTCCTGTTCAACTTAAAGGTGTATTGTGGAACATACCGGTATCTACATCATTGAAAGTCTCTTTTAGTCTTTAGATTTGATCTGTGTTATAGATTCTGCGGTCATCACACTAGAAACGGGATGTAATTTGAAGAAATACCTGAACCGTTTCTTCAAGACAACAACATCAACCACATTATTTGGTCTAGAGGTTTGATATCAACTTCCTCCATGTGCTCAGACATCTACAGCGGTGGATAGCAGGTGTGCTGGGTGTTGATGTACACTGCAGTTATGGAGTAAAGGATCAGAAGGGGGGTTTGTAGAAGAGAGAAGGGTATCTACATCACTGTGTTGACTTCAGGTCAGAACAGTAATACTCTGCACTGACTTCAGGTCAGAACAGTAATACACTGCACTGACTTCAGGTCAGAACAGTAATACACTGCACTGACTTCAGGTCAGAACAGTAATACACTGCACTGACTTCAGGTCAGAACAGTAATACACTGCACTGACTTCAGGTCAGAACAGTAATACACTGCACTGACTTCAGGTCAGAACAGTAATACACTGGACTGACTTCAGGCCAGAACAGTAATACACTGCACTGACTTCAGGTCAGAACAGTAATACACTGCACTGACTTCAGGTCAGAACAGTAATACACTGGACTGACTTCAGGCCAGATCAGTAATACACTGGACTGACTTCAGGTCAGAACAGTAATACACTGCACTGACTTCAGGTCAGAACAGTAATACACTGCACTGACTTCAGGTCAGAACAGTAATACACTGCACTGACTTCAGGTCAGAACAGTAATACACTGGACTGACTTCAGGACAGAACAGTAATACACTGCACTGACTTCAGGACAGAACAGTAATACACTGCACTGACTTCAGGTCAGAACAGTAATACACTGCACTGACTTCAGGTCAGAACAGTAATACACTGCACTGACTTCAGGTCAGAACAGTAATACACTGCACTGACTTCAGGTCAGAACAGTAATACACTGTACTGACTTCAGGACAGAACAGTAATACACTGCACTGACTTCAGGTCAGAACAGTAATACACTGCACTGACTTCAGGTCAGAACAGTAATACACTGCACTGACTTCAGGACAGAACAGTAATACACTGCACTGACTTCAGGTCAGAACAGTAATACACTGCACTGACTTCAGGTCAGAACAGTAATACACTGGACTGACTTCAGGACAGAACAGTAATACACTGCACTGACTTCAGGACAGAACAGTAATACACTGCACTGACTTCAGGACAGAACAGTAATACACTGCACTGACTTCAGGTCAGAACAGTAATACACTGCACTGACTTCAGGACAGAACAGTAATACACTGCACTGACTTCAGGTCAGAACAGTAATACACTGCACTGTCTTCAGGTCAGAACAGTAATACACTGCACTGACTTCAGGTCAGAACAGTAATACACTGCACTGACTTCAGGTCAGAACAGTAATACACTGCACTGACTTCAGGTCAGAACAGTAATACACTGCACTGACTTCAGGTCAGAACAGTAATACACTGCACTGACTTCAGGTCAGAACAGTAATACACTGCACTGACTTCAGGTCAGAACAGTAATACACTGCACTGACTTCAGGTCAGAACAGTAATACACTGCACTGACTTCAGGTCAGAACAGTAATACACTGCACTGACATCAGGTCAGAACAGTAATACACTGCACTGCCTTTAGGTCAGAACAGTAATACACTGCACTGACTTCAGGTCAGAACAGTAATACACTGCACTGACTTCAGGTCAGAACAGTAATACACTGCACTGACTCCAGGTCAGAACAGTAATACACTGCACTGACTTCAGGTCAGAACAGTAATACACTGCACTGACTTCAGGTCAGAACAGTAATACACTGCATTGACTTCAGGTCAGAACAGTAATACACTGGACTGACTTCAGGTCAGAACAGAAGCTGAAGAGATGCTTCTTTCGATCCATTTCCAAGGATTTCAAAGTGCTCTTAAAATGATCCTTCAACTGTCTGACTTTTATAATACACATATCCAATCAGTTTCAGACTAGTATCATCTATTGACTGCTGGTACCATAATATAGTATTGTATAAACTAGTAGTATGACTGCTTGTACTATAATATAGTATTGTATAACTAGTAGTATGGCTGCTGGTACTATAATATAGTATTGTATAAACTAGTAGTATGACTGCTGGTACTATAATATAGTATTGTATAAACTAGTAGTATGACTGCTGGTACTATAATATAGTATTGTATAAATTAGTAGTATGGCTGCTGGTACCATAATATAGTATTGTATAAACTAGTAGTATGGCTGCTGGTACCATAATATAGTATTGTATAAACTAGTAGTATGGCTGCTGGTACCATAATATAGTATTGCATGAACTAGTAGTATGGCTGCTGGTACTATAATATAGTATTGTATAAACTAGTAGTATGGCTGCTGGTACCATAATATAGTATTGTATAAACTAGTAGTATGGCTGCTGGTACCATAATATAGTATTGTATAAACTAGTAGTATGGCTGCTGGTACCATAATATAGTATTGTATAAACTAGTAGTATGGCTGCTGGTACCATAATATAGTATTGTATAAACTAGTAGTATGGCTGCTGGTACCATAATATAGTATTGTATAAACTAGTAGTATGGCTGCTGGTACCATAATATAGTATTGTATAAACTAGTAGTATGGCTGCTGGAACCATAATATAGTATTGTATAAACTAGTAGTATGGCTGCTGGTACCATAATATAGTATTGCATGAACTAGTAGTATGGCTGCTGGTACTATAATATAGTATTGTATGAACTAGTAGTATGGCTGCTGGTACCATAATATAGTATTGTATAAACTAGTAGTATGGCTGCTGGTACCATAATATAGTATTGCATGAACTAGTAGTATGGCTGCTGGTACTATAATATAGTATTGTATGAACTAGTAGTATGGCTGCTGGTACCATAATATAGTATTGTATAAACTAGTAGTATGGCTGCTGGTACCATAATATAGTATTGTATAAACTAGTAGTATGGCTGCTGGTACCATAATATAGTATTGTATAAACTAGTAGTATGGCTGCTGGTACCATAATATAGTATTGTATAAACTAGTAGTATGGCTGCTGGTACCATAATATAGTATTGTATTAACTAGTAGTATGGCTGCTGGAACCATAATATAGTATTGTATAAACTAGTAGTATGGCTGCTGGTACCATAATATAGTATTGTATAAACTAGTAGTTTGGTTGCATACGAGTATCACTGAGAGGAGAGTTAGGGGGGTGGGCAGTCTAGAGGGGAAAGAGAGTAGAGACATTTGTAGAACTAGAGTTAGAGTTCCCCCTACAGTATGTGATGAGACCATCAGACATTAGTAGAACTAGAGTTAGAGGTCCCCCTACAGTATGTGATGAGACCATCAGACATTAGTAGAACTAGAGTTAGAGGTCCCCCTACAGTATGTGATGAGACCATCAGACATTAGTAGAACTAGAGTTAGAGGTCCCCCTACAGTATGTGATGAGACCATCAGACATTAGAGGAACTAGAGTTAGAGGTCCCCCTACAGTATGTGATGAGACCATCAGACATTAGAAGAACTAGAGTTAGAGTTCCCCCTACAGTATGTGATGAGACCATCAGACATTAGTAGAACTAGAGTTAGAGGTCCCCCTACAGTATGTGATGAGACCATCAGACATTAGAGGAACTAGAGTTAGAGGTCCCCCTACAGTATGTGATGAGACCATCAGACATTAGTAGAACTAGAGTTAGAGGTCCCCCTACAGTATGTGATGAGACCATCAGACATTAGAAGAACTAGAGTTAGAGGTCCCCCTACAGTATGTGACCATCTCTTTACATATTATATTACATCCTATTGAAATACTGGGGTTTTTGTGCAGCTGTACTTGTTGTCTGTATCACTGTGTTCACTCACAACACAGAAGTACATGCCGCTGTCTCCTGCCTCCAACTTCTTCACTGTGAAAGATCCCCTCTCAGCTACAGTCTTGTTGGCTGAGAATTTGTCTTCACTGAAATCCCCTGAATACTCAGGTTTGGAACTGGGAGTAGTGAAGATTACCTGCTTCATTCCCTCTCCTGGAAGCTGTCTGTACCAGTACATCTGGAAGTAGCTTCCACCCTTAGTGTGACTGCAGTTCATCTGAGCATCCCTGTCTTTCAGTTCCCAGAGTATGGTGGGTGTCTGAGTGACTTCACTCCCCTCAACAAGACCTGTAAGGATACAGTGAGAATGATATCAATAGAGTTAGGTACAGTTAGACCTGAATACATCAAGACTCAGGTGAAGGGAACATATGCTTGGAAACATCAATATCTATAACTAGAGAAGTCCTTCATTGTAAATAAGAATGTTGTTCTTAACTTTCCTGGTTAAATAAATGAAACATTATGAAACTGTACCTGCAGCACAGAGCAGTGAGACAGTAACAGTGGAGAGAAATGTGAACATGTTTGATCACGTTATATGTGAGAGTGCTGGAAAGAGTCTGGTATCAATGTCTATAAAACAAGAGGAGTGTCACATAGATGAATAGATGCCAATCAGTAGACCACGGCAGGTTCCACCATATTCAACATGTCAGTGAAGTGGGAGGGACTGATGATCTGAATACATCATGCTAACTAGTGGTCCAGACTGTAGAGACATTCACATTATTAAAGTTAGAGGTCCTCCTACAGTCCATGATGAGACCATCAGCTCTTTACATATTACATTCTATCCTATAGAGCTCGCCAGCTTGTAGTCCTAAAACACGGAAATGAGTCAGCATGTTCTACCTCTGGTTCGTTGACCATTGCTGTGGGAGAAATGAAGGGGTGAAATAATGGGGTTTTGGGATATAAGGTCTGAAGTTAAAACAGGCTTTGGAGATATTATACATTTTGTTCTGTGCAATAACTTAAGGATCGGACCCTTTTTTTCAATTTCTCCTAAAATGACATACCTGAATCTAACTGCCTGTAGCTCAGGACCTGAAGCAAGGATATGCATATTCTTGATCCCATTTGAAAGGAAACACTTTGAAGTTTGTGGATCTGTGAAATTAATGTAGAAAAAATAATAATAAGGAGAAAACGTACGTTTTCCCGACCAAAAAAATGTATCATTTTTGAAATGCAAGAGAAAGGCCATACTTTCAGATTGGAGTCTAGGTGTAATTTATATTTTAGCCACCAGATGGCAGTAGTGTGTTTGCAAAGTTTCAGACTGATCCAGTGAAGAATTACATTACTACACAATATTTTGAATTAATCCTGATAGGAGTTTTACCAAATGTGCCAATTTTGGTCAATTGATATATTTTCAAGTACATAACTATAGAGAACACAGACAAATGATATGGCAATATCAAAGTAGAGTTTACACACTTCCAGAAATGTCATACATGATGGATCGTTAGCTCATTCACTAACATTCACACATCTAGATGGCCGGGCGGAGTGGGTATGGAGCCAGAGACAGCAGTGGGGTCAAACTGTAGAACATAAAACTAGATTTTATCAAACAAAACTATGCTACATTTTATCTCTGGGACCCTCAGGATGACACATCAGAGCCAGATTACTGAATGTAAGTACATTATTTACCTTCAGAGGTGAATGTATAAAACCAGTTGCCCTGATAAAAGTGTTTTGTTGTTGTGGACTCTCCTCAAACAATAGCATGGGATTTTTGTCAATGTAATAACTACTGGTGAACGGGTGAAAGTGAGTGGTGCCCGCTGGGATAGTGTCACGGCCGTCTTCGGGTGAAAGAGAGGACCAAGGCGCAGCGTGGTATAAATACATTATGTATTTATTTAAGAAAGACAAATAACACTAAAACAAACTAAACAAAACAACAAACAGACGACCGTGAAGCTATACAAACAAATAAGTGCAGACACTGGCAACTTACACATAGACAATTACCCACAACCTACCTAATGCCTATGGCTGCCTAAAATATGGCTCCCAATCAGAGACAACGATAGACAGCTGTCTCTAATTGAGAACAATAAATGAAGGATCGGAACCTTTTTTTCAAATTTCTCCTGAATTAACAAATAACAAATTAAAGTTTACACACTCCCAGAAATGTCGTACATGATGGATCATTAGCTCATTCACTAACATTCACACATCAAGATGTCCGGGCGGGGTGGATATGGAGCCAGAGACAGCAGTGGGGTCAAACTGTAGAACATAAAACTAGGTTTTATCAAACAAAACTATTCTACATTTTATCTCTGGACCCTCAGGATGACAGATCAGAGCCAGATTACTGAATGTAAGTACATTATTTACCTTCAGAGGTGAATGTATCCAACCAGTTGCCCTGATAAAAGTGTTTTGTTGTTGTGGACTCTCCTCAAACAATAGCATGGTATTTTAGTCAATGTAATAACTACTGGTGAACGGGTGAAAGTGAGTGGTGCCCGCTGGGCTAGAGCGGCTGTAAGGGGTGCATGTGGGATATTTGGAGCAGAGGTATGAATAGTTGAATGGGAGATGTTTTTAACCATTTATAATTATTATAAATACATTTTATCGTTTGGGAAACACCAGTGAATTTAACCAAGAAGGTAATGTCATCTAAAACAATAATTGGGTTCCATTACGTGGAACAACGTCTGAGACTGTATGTTCCACCTGCTGATACCACAGTATGGTGTTGTAGCTGGGGAGAGTGTGTTCCACCTGCTGATACCACAGTACGGTGTTGTAGCTGGGGAGAGTGTGTTCCACCTGCTGATACCACAGTATGGTGTTGTAGCTGGGGAGAGTGTGTTCCACCTGCTGATACCACAGTATGGTGTTGTAGCTGGGGAGAGTGTGTTCCACCTGCTGATACCACAGTATGGTGTTGTAGCTGAGGAGAGTATGTTCCACCTGCTGATACCACAGTACGGTGTTGTAGCTGGGGAGAGTGTGTTCCACCTGCTGATACCACAGTATGGTGTTGTAGCTGGGGAGAGTGTGTTCCACCTGCTGATACCACAGTATGGTGTTGTAGCTGGGGAGAGTGTGTTCCACCTGCTGATACCACAGTATGGTGTTGTAGCTGGGGAGAGTGTGTTCCACCTGCTGATACCACAGTATGGTGTTGTAGCTGGGGAGAGTGTGTTCCACCTGCTGATACCACAGTACGGTGTTGTAGCTGGGGAGAGGGTGTTCCACCTGCTGATACCACAGTATGGTGTTGTAGCTGGAGAGAGCGTGTTCCACCTGCTGATACCACAGTATGGTGTTGTAGCTGAGGAGAGTATGTTCCACCTGCTGATACCACAGTATGGTGTTGTAGCTGGGGAGAGTGTGTTCCACCTGCTGATACCACAGTACGGTGTTGTAGCTGGGGAGAGTGTGTTCCACCTGCTGATACCACAGTATGGTGTTGTAGCTGGGGAGAGTGTGTTCCACCTGCTGATACCACAGTATGGTGTTGTAGCTGGGGAGAGTGTGTTCCACCTGCTGATACCACAGTATGGTGTTGTAGCTGGGGAGAGTGTGTTCCACCTGCTGATACCACAGTATGGTGTTGTAGCTGGGGAGAGTGTGTTCCACCTGCTGATACCACAGTATGGTGTTGTAGCTGGGGAGAGTGTGTTCCACCTGCTGATACCACAGTATGGTGTTGTAGCTGGGGAGAGTGTGTTCCACCTGCTGATACCACAGTATGGTGTTGTAGCTGGGGAGAGTGTGTTCCACCTGCTGATACCACAGTATGGTGTTGTAGCTGGGGAGAGTGTGTTCCACCTGCTGATACCACAGTATGGTGTTGTAGCTGGGGAGAGTGTGTTCCACCTGCTGATACCACAGTATGGTGTTGTAGCTGGGGAGAGTGTGTTCCACCTGCTGATACCACAGTACGGTGTTGTAGCTGGGGAGAGTGTGTTCCACCTGCTGATACCACAGTATGGTGTTGTAGCTGGGGAGAGTGTGTTCCACCTGCTGATACCACAGGATGGTGTTGTAGCTGGGGAGAGTGTGTTCCACCTGCTGATACCACAGTATGGTGTTGTAGCTGGGGAGAGTGTGTTCCACCTGCTGATACCACAGTATGGTGTTGTAGCTGGGGAGAGTGTGTTCCACCTGCTGATACCACAGTATGGTGTTGTAGCTGGGGAGAGTGTGTTCCACCTGCTGATACCACAGTATGGTGTTGTAGCTGGGGAGAGTGTGTTCCACCTGCTGATACCACAGTATGGTGTTGTAGCTGGGGAGAGTGTGTTCCACCTGCTGATACCACAGTATGGTGTTGTAGCTGGGGAGAGTGTGTGAACAGGATAGCAGTTTCTCCAGAACTCTGAAATACTGAAGATGGAGACTGAAGAACGCAGGAACAGAGGAGTTCACCTGTTACAGAAGAGGAGAGAGAGACCTGTTTGTTATAACTACTGTAGTCATTCAGGAAATATATAGAATTATAGATTATTTCAGACGGTATTTAACCTGTGTTCCAGAATAATCAAGAGATTCACGTTCATAGGTGGAAAATATCCAACAGTGAAAGATTCTTAGTCCAACACTGAGTCAAGATGTACATTCAAAAGGACATGGATCTTCAGCTCTCAGACTCCTTACTACACACCATAGTTTATTGTGGTACTGTTTCTGGTGAGTCCACATGGATTTGTTGAGCTGTACCTCCCCCTACAGGAAAGACATGATATCATACCATACTGTATCATGGTCTCCTGTATATCAGAGGGATCCTCCCCTTTCTGTTAGACCAGCTGGTGAGTGTTTTGGCATTGAATCGGAGTCAGATACAGTGTGATGTTAATACAGGTGTGATTAGTCTACAGTACACCAGGGAGGAGGTTTTTGTAGAGCAGAGAGGGAGATCTGATGCACTGTGTAAACTAGCAGCACAGTAATACACAGCACTGCTATTTGGAGTTAGTTGATTGATGGTTAAGGTGCTGGTACCACCTGCATTAGCATCTCCTTCTATATCAAATCCAGCCTCAGGAAATCCAGATGTCCCTACCATGTATCCTAATAGCATTAATTCTCTGTAGTTGGATTGCTTGTACCAGAGGATGACATTATAGGTTGATATACTATGTGAACACTCCATCTTAGCCAACTCTCCCTGGTTCTTGTACAGGTCTGCAGGTCTCTGGTAAACCTGGCTACTGAGAGAAGAACCTGGAGAGAGAGACAGAGAGAGAGAGAGAGGTGAAACAACATATAAAGAAACATATTCACTTGAAACATGAAAACTAATCAAATGAGGATATTAGTAGTTGATGAAATCAGTGATCTGAATACCTGCAGCCCAGGCTGTGTAACCCATGGTGATGGAGATAAGAATTGTGATCATGTTGACTCACTGTTAAGGAGACAGAATGAGACAGACAAACCCCTCCTCATGAATTAGAGGTGGCTTCTCATCAACTCATCTCAGTGATCTAATAGAGGGATGCTGCCTCCTTATGAGAACATCTAAAACATCAGAGACCTGAGATGAACCCTGCAGGAGGAGTCTATGTGGGACAGGAAGCAGGGTTTAGTAGAGCAGAGAGGGAGATCTGGCAAGATAGAACAGCACACTCTGGTAAGACGAGGGAGGGCGGTCTGTGCATATTTGTAAACAACAGCTGGTGCACGAAATCTAAGGAAGTCTCTAGATTTTGCTCACCTGAAGTAGAGTATATTGTGATAAATTGCAGGCCACACTACTTGCCAAGAGAGTTTTCAGCTATACCTTTTGTGGCTATTTTTTTACCACCACAGACAGATGCTGGCACTAAGACCGCACTCAGTCAGCTGTATAAGGAAATAAGCAAACAGGAAAACGCTCAACCAGAGGCGGCGCTCCTAGTGGCCGGAGACTTTAATGCAGGGAAACTTAAATCAGTTCAACCAAATTTCTATCAACATGTTAAATGTGCAACCAGAGGGAATACAATTCCAGTTCACCTGTACTCCACACACAGAGACGTGTACAAAGCTCTCCCTCTCCAACCACAACTCTATCCTCCTGATTCCTGCTTACAAGCAGAGATGAAAGCAGGAAGCACCAGTGACTCGGTCTATTAAAAAGTGGTTAGATGAAGCAGATGCTAAACTACAGGACTGTTTCGCTATCACAGACTGGAACATGTTCCGGGATTCCTCCGATGGCATTGAGGAGTACACCACATCAGTCACTGGCTTTATCAATAAGTGCATCGAGGACGTCGTCCCCACAGTGACTGTACGTACATACCCCAACCAGAAGCCATGGATTACAGGCAACATTCGCACTGAGCTAAAGGGTAGAGCTGCCGCTTTCAAGGTGCGGGACTCTAACCTGGAAGCTTACAAGAAATCCTGCTATGCCCTGCGCCGAACCATCAAACAGGCAAAGCGTCAATACAGGGCTAAGACTGAATCATACTACACCGGCTCCAACGCTCGTCTTATGTGGCAGGGCTTGCAAACTATTACAGACTACAAAGGGAAGCACAGCCGCGAGCTGCCCAGTGACACGAGCCTACCACACGAGCTAAACCACTTCTTTGCTCGCTTCGAGGCAAGCAATACTGAGGCATGCATGAGAGCATCAGCTGTTCCGGACGACTGTGTGATCACGCTCTCCGTAGCCGACGTGAGTAAGGCCTTTAAACAGGTCAACATACACAAGGCTGCGGAGCCAGACGGATTACCAGCATGTGCTGACCAACTGGTAGGTGTCTTCACTGACATTTTCAACATGTCGCTCATTGAGTCTGTAATACCAACATGTGTCAAGCAGACCACCATAGTCCCTGTACCCAAGAACACAAAGGCAACCTGCATAAATGACTACAGGCCCGTAGCACTCGTCCGTAGCCATGAAGTGCTTTGAAAGGTTGGTAATGCTCACATCAAAACAATTCTCCCAGAAACCCTAGACCCACTCCAATTTTCATACCGTCCAAACAGATCCACAGATGATGCAATCTCTATTGTACTCAAATCAAATCAAATGTATTTATATAGCCCTTCTTACATCAGCTGATATCTCAAAGTGCTGTACAGAAACCCAGCCTAAAACCCCAAACAGCAAGCAATGCAGGTGTAGAAGCACGGTGGCTAGGAAAAACTCCCTAGAAAGGCCAAAACCTAGGAAGAAACCTAGAGAAGAACCAGGCTATGAGGGGTGGTCAGTCCTCTTCTGGCTGTGCCGGGTGGAGATTATAACAGAACATGGCCAAGATGTTCAAATGTTCATAAATGACCAGCATGGTCAAATAATAATAATCACAGCAGTTGTCGAGGGTGCAACAAGTCAGTACCTCAGGAGTAAATGTCAGTTGGCTTTTCATAGCCGATCATTGAGAGTATCTCTACCGCTCCTGCTGTCTCTAGAGAGTTGAAAACAGCAGGTCTGGGACAGGTAGCACGTCCGGTGAACAGGTCAGGGTTCCATAGCCGCAGGCAGAACAGTTGAAACTGGAGGTGGACTGGGGACAGCAAGGAGTCATCATGCCAGGTAGTCCTGAGGCATGGTCATAGGGCTCAGGTCCTCCGAGAGAGAGAAAGAAAGAGAGAAAGAGAGAATTAGAGAGAGCATACTTAAATTCACACAGGACACCGGATAAGACAGGAGAAGTACTCCAGATATACAGACTGACCCTAGCCCCCCGACACATAAACTACTGCAGCATAAATAATGGAGGCTGAGACAGGAGGGGTCAGGACACACTGTGGCCCCATCCGATGATACCCCCGGACAGGGCCAAACAGGCAGGATAAGCCCCCACACCACTAGAGGGATATCTTCAACCACCAACTTACCATCCTGAGACAAGGCCAAGTATAGCTCACAAAGATCTCCGCCACGGCACAACCCAAGGGGGGGCGCCAACCCAAAGAGGAAGATCACGTCAGCGACTCAACCCACTCAAGTGACGCACCCCTCTTAGGGACGGCATGGAAGAGCACTGTAATAGCCCCTGTAATAGGGTTAGAGGCAGATAATCTCAGTGGAGAGAGGGGAACCGGCCAGGCAGAGACAGCAAGGGTGGTCCGTTGCTCCAGAGCCTTTCCGTTCACCTTCACACTCCTGGGCCAGACTACACTCAATCATATGACCAATCATATAACCTACTGAAGAGATGAGTCTTCAGTAAAGACTTAAAGGTTGAGACCGAGTCTGCGTCTCTCACATGGGTAGGCAGAACATTCCATAAAAATGGAGCTCTATAGGAGAAACCCCTGCCTCCAGCTGTTTGCTTAGAAATTCTAGGGACAATTAGGAGGCCTGCGTCTTGTGACCGTAGCGTACGTGTAGGTATGTACGGCAGGACCAAATCGGAAAGATAGGGAGGAGCAAGCCCATGTAATGCTTTGTAGGTTAGCAGTAAAACCTTGAAATCACTCCACACTGCCCTTTCCCACCTGGACAAAAGGAACACCTATGTGAGAATGCTGTTCAATGACTACAGCTCAGCGTTCAACAACATCAAAGCTCATCACTAAGCTAAGGATCCTGGTACTTAACACCTCAACTGGATCCTGGACTTCCTGACGGGCCGCCCCCAGGTGGTAAGGGATGGTAACAACACAACTACAGCGCTGATCCTCAACACGGGGACCCCTCAGGGCTGCGTGCTCAGTCCCCTCTTGTACTCCCTTTTCACTCATGAATCCATGGCCAGGCACGACTCCAACACCATCATCAAGTTTGCCAATGACAGAACAGTGGTAGGCCTGATCACCAACAATGATGAGACGTCCTATAGGGAGGAGTTCAGAGACCTGGCCGTGTGGTGCCAGGACAGCAACCTCTCCCTCAACGTGATCAAGACAAAGCAGATGATTGTGGACTACAGGAAAAGGAGGACCAAGCACGCCCCCATTCTCATCGACGGGGCTGTAGTGGAGCAGGTTGAGAGCTTCAAATTCCTTGGTGTCCACATCAACAACAAACTATCATGGTCCCAACACACCAAGACAGTCGTGAAGAGGGCACGACAAAGCCTATTCCCCCCCAGGAGACTGAAAAGATTTGGATTGGGTCCTCAGATCCTCAAATGGTTCTACAGCTGCACCATCGAGAGCATCCTGACTGGTTGCATCACTGCCTGTTTTGGCAACTGCTCAGCCTCCCACCACAAGGCACTACAGAGGGTAGTGCGTACGGCCCAGGACATCACTGGGGCCAAGCTTGCTGCCATCCAGGACCTCTATACCAAGCAGTGTCAGAGGAAGGCCCTAAAAATTGTCAAACTCCAGCCACCCTAGTCATAGACTGTTCTCTCTGCTATCACACAGCAAGAGGTACCGGACCGCCAAGTCTAGGTACAAAAGGCTTCATAACAGCTTCTACACTCAAGCCAGAAGACTCCTGAACAGCTAATCAAAGGGCTCCCCAGACCCGTCTTTTACACTGCTGCAACTCTCTGTTTATTGTCTATGCATAGTCACTTTAACTCTACATGTACATATTACCTCAATAACCTTGACTAACCGGTGCCCCCGCACATTGACTCTGTATCTATTTTTTACTTAACACTTTTTTTTTCTTAAAAACTTCTTAATGCATTGCTGGTTGAGGGCATTTAAGTAAGCATTTCAATGTAAAGTCTATACCTGCTGTATTCGGTGCATGTGACAAATAAAATTGAATGTGATTTGACATGCCAATCTCCTTTTGTCCAGACAGCATCAGATACATGGTCTACACATACGGAGACAGATGGGAGCTGTTTCACTGTCCAGACAGCATCAGATACATGGTCTACACATACGGAGACAGATGGGAGCTGTTTCACTGTCCAGACAGCATCAGATACGTGGTCTACACATACGGTGTCACGCTCGCTATCCTCAAACTCCCTGTCATAAATAAAACCAAGGCGCAGCGTGCATGTAGTTCCACATCTTTTAATGGGAATGAAAAACTTAACCAACAAAACAAACCGGTAAACAGCAAAGAAGGTGACGCAACCGAGGTGCACACAAACACACACGGAAAATAGTAATTACCCACAACATTAGGTGGGAAAAAAGGCTGCCTAAGTATGATTCTCAATCAGAGACAACGATAGAAAGCTGTCCCTGATTGAGAACCATACCCAGCCAAAACATAGAAATACAGAAACCTAGAAAACAAAACATAGAATGCCCACCCCACATCACACTCTGACTTAACCAAATAGAGAAATAAAACGGCCCTCTAAGGTCAGAGCGTGACATACGGAGACAGAGGGGAGCTGTTTCACTGTCCAGACAGCATCAGATACATGGTCTACACATAGCGAGACAGATGGGAGCTGTTTCACTGTCCAGACAGCATCAGATACATGGTCTACACATACTGAGACAGAGGAGAGCTGTTTCACTGTCCAGACAGCATCAGATACATGGTCTACACATACTGAGACAGAGAGGAGCTGTTTCACTGTCCAGACAGCATCAGATACATGGTCTACACATACGGAGACAGAGGGGAGCTGTTTCACTGTCCAGACAGCATCAGATACATGGTCTACACATACTGAGACAGAGGGGAGCTGTTTCACTGTCCAGACAGCATCAGATACATGGCCTACACATACGGAGACAGAGGGGAGCTGTTTCACTGTCCAGACAGCATCAGATACATGGTCTACACATACTGAGACAGAGAGGAGCTGTTTCACTGTCCAGACAGCATCAGATACATGGTCTACACATACTGAGACAGAGGGGAGCTGTTTCACTTGATCGGATGCATTATCTGAGATTGATGTGTCTTTCTGTTTGTGTACGTCTTGGTAAAATAAATTATTCATATTTAAACATTTTACTTAGAAGGGCAAGGAGGTACGGTAGGGCGGGCCAGGCCCCCAAGTGCCCTTACATACCACCGGCACTTGTCCAGGCCCCCTAGGGCCCTCCCATACCACCGGCCCTGGTCCAGGCCTCCTTGGTGCCCTCCCATACCACCGGCCCTGGTCCAGGCCCCCTAGGGCCCTCCCATACCACTGACCCTGGTCCAGCCACCCTAGGGACTTCGCATACTACCGGACCAATTCCAGGCCCGCTAGGATCCTCCTATACCACCGGCCTTGGCACAAGCCCCCTAGGGCCCTCCCATACCGCCTGGCCCTGGTCCAGACCCCCTAGGGCCCTCCCATACCGCCTGGCCCTGGTCCAGACCCCCTAGGGCCCTCCAAAACCACCGGCCCTGGTCCAGACCCCCTAGGGCCCTCCCATACCACCGGCCCTGGTCCAGACCCCCTAGGGCCCTCCCATACCACCGGCCCTGGTCCAGACCCCCTAGGGCCCTCCAAAACCACCGGCCCTGGTCCAGACCCCCTAGGGCCCTCCAAAACCACCGGCCCTGGTCCAGACCCCCTAGGGCCCTCCCATACCGCCTGGCCCTGGTCCAGACCCCCTAGGGCCCTCCCATACCGCCTGGCCCTGGTCCAGACCCCCTAGGGCCCTCCCATACCACCGGCCCTGGTCCAGACCCCCTAGGGCCCTCCAAAACCACCGGCCCTGGTCCAGACCCCCTAGGGCCCTCCAAAACCACCGGCCCTGGTCCAGACCCCCTAGGGCCCTCCCATACCGCCTGGCCCTGGTGCAGACCCCCTAGGGCCCTCCCATACCGCCTGGCCCTGGTCCAGACCCCCTAGGGCCCTCCCATACCACCGGCCCTGGTCCAGACCCCCTAGGGCCCTCCCATACCACCGGCCCTGGTCCAGACCCCCTAGGGCCCTCCCATACCGCCTGGCCCTGGTCCAGACCCCCTAGGGCCCTCCCATACCACCGGCCCTGGTCCAGACCCCCTAGGGCCCTCCCATACCACCGGCCCTGGTCCAGACCCCCTAGGGCCCTCCCATACCGCCTGGCCCTGGTCCAGACCCCCTAGGGCCCTCCCATACCGCCTGGCCCTGGTCCAGACCCCCTAGGGCCTTCCCATACCGCCTGGCCCTGGTCCAGACCCCCTAGGGCCCTCCCATACCGCCTGGCCCTGGTCCAGGCCCACACACATTTAGAAAGCGCCTGAATCCCAAATGACACCCTATTCCCTATATAGGGCACTAACTTTGACCAGGGACCATAGAGTGCCACCATACAGCATCTTCTAAATGTGTGTGGAGAAACACTCCCTCCTGGTGGAGAACTGAGGAAGTGCACCTAAACCATCTAAACTAGCCACTTATAACAGTATCATTACCATCTGTTTGACATCAAATGGTTCATAGCAAAGTGTTGTTGAAGTGGTTGAAGACAGGTGCAGTTGTATAGAGCTGTAGTCAGTATTATATGAGAGGATCAGAGAGGGTTTTTGTAGAGGAGAGAGGGTATAGTGAAACACTGTGCTTTACTAGCAGCACAGAAATACACTGCACTGTCTTCAGCTTCTGTCACTTTGGGAATATGTAGATACGCCATTTTATTAGCTGCAGCATCTCCACTGACATTAAAACGCCCTTTAAAGGAATCTTCCACCGTTGGACTGGTGAATCTCACATACCCAATGAGTTTCAGAGCAGTGTTTTGGGCTGACTGTTGGTACCACAGTATCGTGTCGTATCTTGTATCAGTGTGGCTGCAGGTGAGATTAACTTTATCTTCAGGTCCTTTTAGTATTGCAGTAGGAGTCTGGTGAACTTTGTCTGTTGGTGACAGCCCTGTGGATGAAAACAGACAATATGAAATATACAGTATTACTCAGCATATTGACAGCAATATATTTCAGTAGTAAATCTATCTTTCATGAGGGATTTAGTACCTGTCACCCATAGTGGTAGAGTTGCTACATGTATGAGAAGCTTGATCATGTTGATGGTTCTGGAGAGAAGAGTCACATGGACAAGGAGAAAGGGTTTTCAGATAGTCAGAGATGTGATGTCATCTAGTGGGAGTGTCAAATGTATGTCAGCATCCCAAATGGCACCCTATTCCCTTTCTAGTGCACTACTTTAGACCAGAGCCCATAGGGGGGGAGAGGAGAATAAGGCAATAGAGAAGGGGAGCTGAACTGAGCTGCCGGAGGGGAAGGAAATGACATCACTTTGACGTCAGAACTTGTGTTGATATTCAAGCAGATCCCTTGTTCACCTACAGGTCTCCTGTTCAACTTAAAGGTGTATTGTGGAACATACCGGTATCTACATCATTGAAAGTCTCTTTTAGTCTTTAGATTTGATCTGTGTTATAGATTCTGCGGTCATCACACTAGAAATAGGATGTAATTTGAAGAAATACCTGAACCGTTTCTTCAAGACAACAACATCAACCACATTATTTGGTCTAGAGGTTTGATATCAACTTCCTCCATGTGCTCAGACATCTACAGCGGTGGATAGCAGGTGTGCTGGGTGTTGATGTACACTGCAGTTATGGAGTAAAGGATCAGAAGGGGGTTTGTAGAAGAGAGAAGGGTATCTACATCACTGTGTTGACTTCAGGTCAGAACAGTAATACACTGCACTGACTTCAGGTCAGAACAGTAATACACTGCACTGACTTCAGGTCAGAACAGTAATACACTGCACTGACTTCAGGTCAGAACAGTAATACACTGCACTGACTTCAGGACAGAACAGTAATACACTGCACTGACTTCAGGTCAGAACAGTAATACACTGCACTGACTTCAGGTCAGAACAGTAATACACTGCACTGACTTCAGGTCAGAACAGTAATACACTGGACTGACTTCAGGCCAGAACAGTAATACACTGCACTGACTTCAGGTCAGAACAGTAATACACTGCACTGACTTCAGGTCAGAACAGTAATACACTGCACTGACTTCAGGTCAGAACAGTAATACACTGGACTGACTTCAGGCCAGATCAGTAATACACTGGACTGACTTCAGGTCAGAACAGTAATACACTGCACTGACTTCAGGTCAGAACAGTAATACACTGCACTGACTTCAGGTCAGAACAGTAATACACTGCACTGACTTCAGGTCAGAACAGTAATACACTGGACTGACTTCAGGACAGAACAGTAATACACTGCACTGACTTCAGGACAGAACAGTAATACACTGCACTGACTTCAGGTCAGAACAGTAATACACTGCACTGACTTCAGGTCAGAACAGTAATACACTGCACTGACTTCAGGTCAGAACAGTAATACACTGTACTGACTTCAGGACAGAACAGTAATACACTGCACTGACTTCAGGTCAGAACAGTAATACACTGCACTGACTTCAGGTCAGAACAGTAATACACTGCACTGACTTCAGGACAGAACAGTAATACACTGCACTGACTTCAGGTCAGAACAGTAATACACTGCACTGACTTCAGGTCAGAACAGTAATACACTGGACTGACTTCAGGACAGAACAGTAATACACTGCACTGACTTCAGGACAGAACAGTAATACACTGCACTGACTTCAGGACAGAACAGTAATACACTGCACTGACTTCAGGTAAGAACAGTAATACACTGCACTGACTTCAGGACAGAACAGTAATACACTGCACTGACTACAGGTCAGAACAGTAATACACTGCACTGACTTCAGGTCAGAACAGTAATACACTGCACTGACTTCAGGTCAGAACAGTAATACACTGCACTGACTTCAGGTCAGAACAGTAATACACTGCACTGACTTCAGGTCAGAACAGTAATACACTGCACTGACTTCAGGTCAGAACAGTAATACACTGCACTGACTTCAGGTCAGAACAGTAATACACTGCACTGACTTCAGGTCAGAACAGTAATACACTGCACTGACATCAGGTCAGAACAGTAATACACTGCACTGCCTTTAGGTCAGAACAGTAATACACTGCACTGACTTCAGGTCAGAACAGTAATACACTGCACTGACTCCAGGTCAGAACAGTAATACACTGCACTGACTTCAGGTCAGAACAGTAATACACTGCACTGACTTCAGGTCAGAACAGTAATACACTGCATTGACTTCAGGTCAGAACAGTAATACACTGGACTGACTTCAGGTCAGAACAGAAGCTGAAGAGATGCTTCTTTCGATCCATTTCCAAGGATTTCAAAGTGCTCTTAAAATGATCCTTCAACTGTCTGACTTTTATAATACACATATCCAATCAGTTTCAGACTAGTATCATCTATTGACTGCTGGTACCATAATATAGTATTGTATAAACTAGTAGTATGACTGCTTGTACTATAATATAGTATTGTATAAACTAGTAGTATGGCTGCTGGTACTATAATATAGTATTGTATAAACTAGTAGTATGACTGCTGGTACTATAATATAGTATTGTATAAACTAGTAGTATGACTGCTGGTACTATAATATAGTATTGTATAAACTAGTAGTATGGCTGCTGGTACCATAATATAGTATTGTATAAACTAGTAGTATGGCTGCTGGTACCATAATATAGTATTGTATAAACTAGTAGTATGGCTGCTGGTACCATAATATAGTATTGCATGAACTAGTAGTATGGCTGCTGGTACTATAATATAGTATTGTATAAACTAGTAGTATGGCTGCTGGTACCATAATATAGTATTGTATAAACTAGTAGTATGGCTGCTGGTACCATAATATAGTATTGTATAAACTAGTAGTATGGCTGCTGGTACCATAATATAGTATTGTATAAACTAGTAGTATGGCTGCTGGTACCATAATATAGTATTGTATAAACTAGTAGTATGGCTGCTGGTACCATAATATAGTATTGTATAAACTAGTAGTATGGCTGCTGGTACCATAATATAGTATTGTATAAACTAGTAGTATGGCTGCTGGTACCATAATATAGTATTGTATAAACTAGTAGTATGGCTGCTGGTACCATAATATAGTATTGTATAAACTAGTAGTATGGCTGCTGGAACCATAATATAGTATTGTATAAACTAGTAGTATGGCTGCTGGTACCATAATATAGTATTGTATAAACTAGTAGTTTGGTTGCATACGAGTATCACTGAGAGGAGAGTTAGGGGGGTGGGCAGTCTAGAGGGGAAAGAGAGTAGAGACATTTGTAGAACTAGAGTTAGAGTTCCCCCTACAGTATGTGATGAGACCATCAGACATTAGTAGAACTAGAGTTTGAGGTCCCCCTACAGTATGTGATGAGACCATCAGACATTAGTAGAACTAGAGTTAGAGGTCCCCCTACAGTATGTGATGAGACCATCAGACATTAGTAGAACTAGAGTTAGAGGTCCCCCTACAGTATGTGATGAGACCATCAGACATTAGTAGAACTAGAGTTAGAGGTCCACCTACAGTATGTGATGAGACCATCAGACATTAGTAGAACTAGAGTTAGAGGTCCCCCTACAGTATGTGATGAGACCATCAGACATTAGTAGAACTAGAGTTAGAGGTCCCCCTACAGTATGTGATGAGACCATCAGACATTAGAGGAACTAGAGTTAGAGGTCCCCCTACAGTATGTGATGAGACCATCAGACATTAGAAGAACTAGAGTTAGAGTTCCCCCTACAGTATGTGATGAGACCATCAGACATTAGTAGAACTAGAGTTAGAGGTCCCCCTACAGTATGTGATGAGACCATCAGACATTAGAGGAACTAGAGTTAGAGGTCCCCCTACAGTATGTGATGAGACCATCAGACATTAGTAGAACTAGAGTTAGAGGTCCCCCTACAGTATGTGATGAGACCATCAGACATTAGAAGAACTAGAGTTAGAGGTCCCCCTACAGTATGTGACCATCTCTTTACATATTATATTACATCCTATTGAAATACTGGGGTTTTTGTGCAGCTGTACTTGTTGTCTGTATCACTGTGTTCACTCACAACACAGAAGTACATGCCGCTGTCTCCTGCCTCCAACTTCTTCACTGTGAAAGATCCCCTCTCAGCTACAGTCTTGTTGGCTGAGAATTTGTCTTCACTGAAATCCCCTGAATACTCAGGTTTGGAACTGGGAGTAGTGAAGGCTACCTGCTTCATTCCCTCTCCTGGAAGCTGTCTGTACCAGTACATCTGGAAGTAGCTTAGACCCTTAGTGTGACTGCAGTTCATCTGAGCATCCCTGTCTTTCAGTTCCCAGAGTATGGTGGGTGTCTGAGTGACTTCACTCCCCTCAACAAGACCTGTAAGGATACAGTGAGAATGAAATCAATAGAGTTAGGTTCAGTTAGACCTGAATACATCAAGACTCAGGTGAAGGGAACATATGCTTGGAAACATCAATATCTATAACTAGAGAAGTCCTTCATTGTAAATAAGAATGTTGTTCTTAACTTTCCTGGTTAAATAAATGAAACATTATGAAACTGTACCTGCAGCACAGAGCAGTGAGACAGTAACAGTGGAGAGAAATGTGAACATGTTTGATCACGTTATATGTGAGAGTGCTGGAAAGAGTCTGGTATCAATGTATATAAAACAAGAGGAGTGTCACATAGATGAATAGATGCCAATCAGTAGACCACGGCAGGTTCCACCATATTCAACATGTCAGTGAAGTGGGAGGGACTGATGATCTGAATACATCATGCTAATTAGTGGTTCAGACTGTAGAGACATTCACATTATTAAAGTTAGAGGTCCCCTACAGTCCATGATGAGACCATCAGCTCTTTACATATTATATTCTATCCTATAGAGCTCGCCAGCTTGTAGTCCTAAAACACGGAAATGAGTCAGCATTTTCTTCCTCTGGTTCGTTGACCATTGCTGTGGGAGAAATGAAGGGGTGAAATAATGGGGTTTTGGGATAAAAGGTCTGAAGTTAAAACAGGCTTTGGAGATATTATACATTTTGTTCTGGGCAATAACTTAAGGATCGGACCCTTTTTTTAAATTTCACCTAAAATGACATACCTGAATCTAACTGCCTGTAGCTCAGGACCTGAAGCAAGGATATGCATATTCTTGATCCCATTTGAAAGGAAACACTTTGAGGTTTGTGGATCTGTGAAATTAATGTAGGAGAATATAACACATTTAATCTGGTAAAATATCTGTAAAAAGAAAACGTACGTTTTCCCGACCGAAAAAAATGTATCATTTTTGAAATGCAAGAGAAAGGCCATACTTTCAGATTGGAGTCTAGGTGTAATTTAAATTTTAGCCACCAGATGGCAGTAGTGTGTTTGCAAAGTTTCAGACTGATCCAGTGAAGAATTACATTACTACACAATATTTTGAATTAATCCTGATAGGAGTTTTACCAAATGTGCCAATTTTGGTCCATTGATATATTTTCAAGTACATAACTATAGAGAACACAGACAAATGATATGGCAATATCAAAGTAGAGTTTACACACTTCCAGAAATGTCATACATGATGGATCGTTAGCTCATTCACTAACATTCACACATCTAGATGCCCGGGCGGAGTGGGTATGGAGCCAGAGACAGCAGTGGGGTCAAACTGTAGAACATAAAACTAGATTTTATCAAACAAAACTATGCTACATTTTATCTCTGGGACCCTCAGGATGACACATCAGAGCCAGATTACTGAATGTAAGTACATTATTTACCTTCAGAGGTGAATGTATCAAACCAGTTGCCGTGATAAAAGTGTTTTGTTGTTGTGGACTCTCCTCAAACAATAGCATGGGATTTTTGTCAATGTAATAACTACTGGTGAACGGGTGAAAGTGAGTGGTGCCCGCTGGGATAGTGTCACGGCCGTCTTCGGGTGAAAGAGAGGACCAAGGCGCAGCGTGGTATAAATACATTATGTATTTATTTAAGAAAGACAAATAACACTAAAACAAACTAAACAAAACAACAAACAGACGACCGTGAAGCTATACAAACAAATAAGTGCAGACACTGGCAACTTACACATAAACAATTACCCACAACCTACCTAATGCCTATGGCTGCCTAAAATATGGCTCCCAATCAGAGACAACGATAGACAGCTGTCTCTAATTGAGAACCAATCCAGGCAACAATAGACTTACATTGGGCGGCTCCGGATTGAGGGGCGGCTCCGGACTGAGGGGCGGCTCCGGACTGAGGGCCGGCTCATGACTGGAGGGCGGCTCATGACTGGAGGGCGGCTCATGACTGGCGGGCGGCTCATGACTGGCGGGCGGCTCATGACTGGCGGGCGGCTCATGACTGGCGGGCGGCTCTGGCGGCTCCTGACTGGCGGGCGGCTCTGGCTGCTCCTTACTGGCGGGCGGCTCTGGCGGCTCGGGACAGACGGGCGGCTCTGACGGCTCGGGACAGACGGGCGGCTCTGACGGCTCGGGACAGACGGTCGGCTCAGACGGCTCTGGGCAGGCGGGCAGCTCAGACGGCTCTGGGCAGGCGGGCAGCTCAGACGGCTCTGGGCAGGCAGGCAGCTCAGACGGCTCTGGGCAGGCAGGCAGCTCAGACGGCTCTGGGCAGGCAGGCAGCTCAGACGGCTCTGGGCAGGCAGGCAGCTCAGAAGGCTCTGGGCAGGCAGGCAGCTCAGACGGCTCTGGGCAGGCAGGCAGCTCAGACGGCTCTGGGCAGGCAGGCAGCTCAGACGGCTCTGGGCAGGCAGGCAGCTCAGACGGCTCTGGGCAGGCAGGCAGCTCAGATGGCTCTGGGCAGGCAGGCAGCTCAGATAGCGCTGGGCAGACGGCAGACTCTGGCCGGCTGAGGCGCACTGTAGGCCTGGTGTGTGGTGCTGGAACTGGAGGTACCGGGCTAAGGACACGCACCTCAAGGCTAGTGCGGGGAGCAGCAACAGGGCGCACAGGGCTCTGGAGACGCACAGGAGGCTTGGTGCGTGATGCCGGAACTGGTGGTACTGGGCTGGAGACACGCACCACAGGGCGAGTGCGTGGAGGAGGAACAGGGCTCTGGAGACACACTGGAAGCCTGGTGCGTGGTGTTGGCACTGGTGGTACTGGGCTGGGGCGGGGAGGTGGCGACGGATATACCGGACCATGCAGGCGTACTGGCTCCCTTGAGCACCGAGCCTGCCCAACCTTACCTGGTTGAATGCTCCCCGTAGCCCGACCAGTGCGGGGAGGTGGAATAACCCGCACTGGGCTGTGTTGGCGAACCGGGGACACCATGCGTAAGGCTGGTGCCATGTATGCCGGCCCGAGGAGACGCACTGGAGACCAGACGCGTTGAGCCGGCTTCATTGCACCTGGCTCAATGCTCAATCTAGCCCGGCCGATACGAGGAGCTGGAATGTACCGCACCGGGCTAAGCACACGTACAGGAGACACCGTGCGCTTTACCGCATAACATGGTGTCTGCCCGTACTTTCGCTCTCCACGGTAAGCTCAAGGAGTTGGCGCAGGTTTCCTACCTGACTTCGACACACTCCCTCTTAGTCCCCCCCAAGAAATATTTGGGGCAGACTCTCAGGCTTCCAGCCTCGCTTCCGTGCTGCCTCCTCATACCACCGCCTCTCGGCTCTAGCTGCCTCCAGCTCTTCACGAGGGCGGCGATACTCTCCAGCTTGAACCCAAGGTCCCTTACCGTCCAGTATTTCTTCCCAAGTCCATGAATCCTGTGTTCGCTGCTCCTGCTGCTGCTGCCGCTTACCACGCTGCTTGGTCCGAGTGTGGTGGGTGATTCTGTCACGGCCATCTTCGGGTGAAAGAGAGGACCAAGGCGCAGCGTGGTATAAATACATTATGTATTTATTTAAGAAAGACAAATAACACTAAAACAAACTAAACAAAACAACAAACAGACGACCGTGAAGCTATACAAACAAATAAGTGCAGACACTGGCAACTTACACATAGACATAGACAATTACCCACAACCTACCTAATGCCTATGGCTGCCTAAAATATGGCTCCCAATCAGAGACAACGATAGACAGCTGTCTCTAATTGAGAACCAATCCAGGCAACCATAGACTTACATAAACACCTACACTGAACACAACCCCATGAACTCTACAAAACCCCCTAGACAATACAAACACCCTAGACTAGACAAAAACACACAAACATCCCCCATGTCACACCCTGACCTAACTAAAATAATAAAGAAAACAAAGATAACTAAGGCCAGGGCGTGACAGATAGAGAGGCTGTAAGGTATTTGGAGCAGAGGTATGAACAGTTGAATGGGAGATGTTTATAACCATTTATATTTATTATTGCTACATTTTATCGTAGAAACACCAGTGAATTTAAACAAGAAGGTAATGTCATCTAAAACAATAATTGGGTTCCATTACGTGGAACAACGTCTGAGATTGAAGTAAATGTTCCACCTGCTGATACCACAGTATGGTGTTGTAGCTGGGGAGAGTGTGTTCCACCTGCTGATACCACAGTATGGTGTTGTAGCTGGGGAGAGTGTGTTCCACCTGCTGATACCACAGTATGGTGTTGTAGCTGGGGAGAGTGTGTTCCACCTGCTGATACCACAGTATGGTGTTGTAGCTGGGGAGAGTGTGTTCCACCTGCTGATACCACAGTATGGTGTTGTAGCTGGGGAGAGTGTGTTCCACCTGCTGATACCACAGTATGGTGTTGTAGCTGGGGAGAGTGTGTTCCACCTGCTGATACCACAGTATGGTGTTGTAGCTGGGGAGAGTGTGTTCCACCTGCTGATACCACAGTATGGTGTTGTAGCTGGGGAGAGTGTGTTCCACCTGCTGATACCACAGTAAGGTGTTGTAGCTGGGGAGAGTGTGTTCCACCTGCTGATACCACAGTATGGTGTTGTAGCTGGGGAGAGTGTGTTCCACCTGCTGATACCACAGTATGGTGTTGTAGCTGGGGAGAGGGTGTTCCACCTGCTGATACCACAGTATGGTGTTGTAGCTGGGGAGAGGGTGTTCCACCTGCTGATACCACAGTATGGTGTTGTAGCTGGGGAGAGGGTGTTCCACCTGCTGATACCACAGTATGGTGTTGTAGCTGGGGAGAGTGTGTTCCACCTGCTGATACCACAGTATGGTGTTGTAGCTGGGGAGAGTGTGTTCCACCTGCTGATACCACAGTATGGTGTTGTAGCTGGGGAGAGTGTGTTCCACCTGCTGATACCACAGTATGGTGTTGTAGCTGGGGAGAGTGTGTTCCACCTGCTGATACCACAGTATGGTGTTGTAGCTGGGGAGAGTGTGTTCCACCTGCTGATACCACAGTATGGTGTTGTAGCTGGGGAGAGTGTGTTCCACCTGCTGATACCACAGTATGGTGTTGTAGCTGGGGAGAGTGTGTTCCACCTGCTGATACCACAGTATGGTGTTGTAGCTGGGGAGAGTGTGTTCCACCTGCTGATACCACAGTATGGTGTTGTAGCTGGGGAGAGTGTGTTCCACCTGCTGATACCACAGTATGGTGTTGTAGCTGGGGAGAGTGTGTTCCACCTGCTGATACCACAGTATGGTGTTGTAGCTGGGGAGAGTGTGTTCCACCTGCTGATACCACAGTATGGTGTTGTAGCTGGGGAGAGTGTGTTCCACCTGCTGATACAACAGTATGGTGTTGTAGCTGGGGACAGTTTGTCAACAGAACGGGACAGCAGTTTCTCCAGAACTCTGAAATACTGAAGATGGAGACTGAAGAACGCTGGAACAGAGGAGTTCACCTGTTACAGAAGAGGAGAGAGAGACCTGTTTGTTATAACTACTGTAGTCATTCGGGAAATATATGGAATTATAGATTATTTTAGATGGTATCTAATCTGTGTTCAAGAATAATGAGAGATTCACGTTCATCGGTGGAAAATATCCAACAGTGAAATATTCTTAGTTTAACACTGAGTCAAGATTAACATTCAAAAGGACATGGATCTTCAGCTCTCAGACTCCTTACTACACACCATAGTTTACTGGGGTACTGTGTCTGGTGAGTCCACATGGATTTGTTGAGCTGTAACTCCCCCTACAGGAAAGACATGATATCATACCATACTGTATCATGGTCTCCTGTATATCAGAGGGAACCTCCCCTTTCTGTTAGACCAGCTGGTGAGTGTTTTGGCATTGAATCAGAGTCAGATACAGTGTGATGTTAATACAGGTGTGATTAGTCTACAGTACACCAGGGAGGAGGTTTTTGTAGAGCAGAGAGGGAGATCTGATGCACTGTGTAAACTAGCAGCACAGTAATACACAGCACTGCTATTTGGAGTTAGTTGATTGATGGTTAAGGTGCTGGTACCACCTGCATTGGCATCTCCTTCTATATCAAATCCAGTCTCAGGAAATCCAGTTTTCAATTGCATGTATCCTAAAAACACCAATTCTCTGTAGTTGGATTGCTTGTACCAGAGGATGACATTATAGGTTGATATACTATGTGAACACTCCATCTTAGCCAACTCTCCCTGGTTCTTGTACAGGGCTGCAGGTTTCTGGTGAACCTGGTTACTGAGAGAAGAACCTGGAGAGAGAGAAAGAGATTGAGAGAGAGAGTGAGAGAGACAAACATATTCACCTGAAACATAAAAACCAATCAAATGAGGATATTAGTAGTTGATGAAATCAGTGATGTGAATACCTGCAGCCCAGGCTGTGTAACCCATGGTGATGGAGATAAGAATTGTGATCATGTTGACTCACTGTTAAGGAGACAGAATGAGACAGACAAACCCCTCCACATGAATTAGAGGTGGCTTCTCATCAACTCATCTCAGTGATCTAATAGAGGGATGCTGCCTCCTTATGAGAACATCTAAAACATCAGAGACCTGAGATGAACCCTGCAGGAGGTGTCTATGTGGGACAGGAAGCAGGGTTTAGTAGAGCAGAGAGGGAGATCTGGCAAGATAGAACAGCACACTCTGGTAAGACGAGGGAGGGCGGTCTGTGCATATTTGTAAACAACAGCTGGTGCACGAAATCTAAGGAAGTCTCTAGATTTTGCTCACCTGAAGTAGAGTATATTGTGATAAATTGCAGGCCACACTACTTGCCAAGAGAGTTTTCAGCTATACCTTTTGTGGCAATTTTTTTACCACCACAGACAGATGCTGGCACTAAGACCGCACTCAGTCAGCTGTATAAGGAAATAATCAAACAGGAAAACGCTCACCCAGAGGCGGCGCTCCTTGTGGCCGGAGACTTTAATGCAGGGAAACTTAAATCAGTTCAACCAAATTTCTATCAACATGTTAAATGTGCAACCAGAGGGAATACAATTCCAGTTCACCTGTACTCCACACACAGAGGCGTGTACAAAGCTCTCCCTCTCCAACCACAACTCTATCCTCCTGATTCCTGCTTACAAGCAGAGATGAAAGCAGGAAGCACCAGTGACTCGGTCTATTAAAAAGTGGTTAGATGAAGCAGATGCTAAACTACAGGACTGTTTCGCTGTCACAGACTGGAACATGTTCCGGGATTCCTCCGATGGCATTGAGGAGTACACCACATCAGTCACTGGCTTTATCAATAAGTGCATCGAGGACGTCGTCCCTACAGTGACTGTAGGTACATACCCCAACCAGAAGCCATGGATTACAGGCAACATTCGCACTGAGCTAAAGGGTAGAGCTGCCGCTTTCAAGGCGCGGGACTCTAACCCGGAAGCTTACAAGAAATCCTGCTATGCCCTGCGACGAACCATCAAACAGGCAAAGCGTCAATACAGGGCTAAGACTGAATCATACTACACCGGCTCCAACGCTCGTCTTATGTGGCAGGGCTTTCAAACTATTACAGACTACAAAGGAAAGCACAGCCGCGAGCTGACCAGTGACACGAGCCTACCACACGAGCTAAACCACTTCTTTGCTCGCTTCGAGGCAAGCAACACTGAGGCATGCATGAGAGCATCAGCTGTTCCGGACGACTGTGTGATCACGCTCTCCGTAGCCGACATGAGTAAGGCCTTTAAACAGGTCAACATACACAAGGCTGCGGAGCCAGACGGATTACCAGCATGTGCTGACCAACTGGCAGGGGTCTTCACTGACATTTTCAACATGTCGCTGATTGAGTCTGTAATACCAACATGTGTCAAGCAGACCACCATAGTCCCTGTACCCAAGAACACAAAGGCAACCTGCATAAATGACTACAGGCCCGTAGCACTCGTCCGTAGCCATGAAGTGCTTTGAAAGGTTGGTAATGCTCACATCAAAACAATTCTCCCAGAAACCCTAGACCCACTCCAATTTTCATACCGCCCAAACAGATCCACAGATGATGCAATCTCTATTGTACTCAAATCAAATCAAATGTATTTATATAGCCCTTCTTACATCAGCTGATATCTCAAAGTGCTGTACAGAAACCCAGCCTAAAACCCCAAACAGCAAGCAATGCAGGTGTAGAAGCACGGTGGCTAGGAAAAACTCCCTAGAAAGGCCAAAACCTAGGAAGAAACCTAGAGAAGAACCAGGCTATGAGGGGTGGTCAGTCCTCTTCTGGCTGTGCCGGGTGGAGATTATAACAGAACATGGCCAAGATGTTCAAATGTTCATAAATGACCAGCATGGTCAAATAATAATAATCACAGCAGTTGTCGAGGGTGCAACAAGTCAGTACCTCAGGAGTAAATGTCAGTTGGATTTTCATAGCCGATCATTGAGAGTATCTCTACCGCTCCTGCTGTCTCTAGAGAGTTGAAAACAGCAGGTCTGGGACAGGTAGCACGTCCGGTGAACAGGTCAGGGTTCCATAGCCGCAGGCAGAACAGTTGAAACTGGAGGTGGACTGGGGACAGCAAGGAGTCATCATGCCAGGTAGTCCTGAGGCATGGTCATAGGGCTCAGGTCCTCCGAGAGAGAGAAAGAAAGAGAGAAAGAGAGAATTAGAGAGAGCATACTTAAATTCACACAGGACACCGGATAAGACAGGAGAAGTACTCCAGATATAACAGACTGACCCTAGCCCCCCGACACATAAACTACTGCAGCATAAATAATGGAGGCTGAGACAGGAGGGGTCAGGACACACTGTGGCCCCATCCGATGATACCCCCGGACAGGGCCAAACAGGCAGGATAAGCCCCCACACCACTAGAGGGATATCTTCAACCACCAACTTACCATCCTGAGACAAGGCCAAGTATAGCCCACAAAGATCTCTGCCACGGCACAACCCAAGGGGGGCCGCCAACCCAAAGAGGAAGATCACGTCAGCGACTCAACCCACTCAAGTGACGCACCCCTCCTAGGGACGGCATTGAAGAGCACTGTAATAGCCCCTGTAATAGGGTTAGAGGCAGATAATCTCAGTGGAGAGAGGGGAACCGGCCAGGCAGAGACAGCAAGGATGGTCCGTTGCTCCAGAGCCTTTCCGTTCACCTTCACACTCCTGGGCCAGACTACACTCAATCATATGACCAATCATATAACCTACTGAAGAGATGAGTCTTCAGTAAAGACTTAAAGGTTGAGACCGAGTCTGCGTCTCTCACATGGGTAGGCAGAACATTCCATAAAAATGGAGCTCTATAGGAGAAACCCCTGCCTCCAGCTGTTTGCTTAGAAATTCTAGGGACAATTAGGAGGCCTGCGTCTTGTGACCGTAGCGTACATGTAGGTATGTACGGCAGGACCAAATCGGAAAGATAGGGAGGAGCAAGCCCATGTAATGCTTTGTAGGTTAGCAGTAAAACCTTGAAATCACTCCACACTGCCCTTTCCCAAAGGACAAAAGGAACACCTATGTGAGAATGCTGTTCAATGACTACAGCTCAGCGTTCAACAACATCAAAGCTCATCACTAAGCTAAGGATCCTGGTACTTAACACCTCAACTGGATCCTGGACTTCCTGACGGGCCGCCCCCAGGTGGTAAGGGATGGTAACAACACAACTACAGCGCTGATCCTCAACACGGGGACCCCTCAGGGCTGCGTGCTCAGTCCCCTCTTGTACTCCCTTTTCACTTATGAATCCATGGCCAGGCACGACTCCAACACCATCATCAAGTTTGCCAATGACAGAACAGTGGTAGGCCTGATCACCAACAATGATGAGACGTCCTATAGGGAGGAGTTCAGAGACCTGGCCGTGTGGTGCCAGGACAGCAACCTCTCCCTCAACGTGATCAAGACAAAGCAGATGATTGTGGACTACAGGAAAAGGAGGACCAAGCACGCCCCCATTCTCATCGACGGGGCTGTAGTGGAACAGGTTGAGAGCTTCAAATTCCTTGGTGTCCACATCAACAACAAACTATCATGGTCCCAACACACCAAGACAGTCGTGAAGAGGGCACGACAAAGCCTATTCCCCCCCAGGAGACTGAAAAGATTTGGATTGGGTCCTCAGATCCTCAAATGGTTCTACAGCTGCACCATCGAGAGCATCCTGACTCGTTGCATCACTGCCTGTTTTGGCAACTGCTCAGCCTCCCACCACAAGGCACTACAGAGGGTAGTGCGTACGGCCCAGGACATCACTGGGGCCAAGCTTGCTGCCATCCAGGACCTCTATACCAAGCAGTGTCAGAGGAAGGCCCTAAAAATTGTCAAACTCCAGCCACCCTAGTCATAGACTGTTCTCTCTGCTATCACACAGCAAGAGGTACCGGACCGCCAAGTCTAGGTACAAAAGGCTTCATAACAGCTTCTACCCCCAAGCCAGAAGACTCCTGAACAGCTAATCAAAGGGCTCCCCAGACCCGTCTTTTACACTGCTGCAACTCTCTGTTTATTGTCTATGCATAGTCACTTTAACTCTACATGTACATATTACCTCAATAACCTTGACTAACCGGTGCCCCCGCACATTGACTCTGTATCTATTTTTTACTTAACACTTTTTTTTTCTTAAAAACTTCTTAATGCATTGCTGGTTAAGGGCATTTAAGTAAGCATTTCAATGTAAAGTCTATACCTGCTGTATTCGGTGCATGTGACAAATAAAATTGAATGTGATTTGACATGCCAATCTCCTTTTGTCCAGACAGCATCAGATACATGGTCTACACATACGGAGACAGATGGGAGCTGTTTCACTGTCCAGACAGCATCAGATACATGGTCTACACATACAGAGACAGATGGGAGCTGTTTCACTGTCCAGACAGCATCAGATACGTGGTCTACACATACGGTGTCACGCTCGCTATCCTCAAACTCCCTGTCATAAATAAAACCAAGGCGCAGCGTGCATGTAGTTCCACATCTTTTAATGGGAATGAAAAACTTAACCAACAAAACAAACCGGTAAACAGCAAAGAAGGTGACGCAACCGAGGTGCACACAAACACACACGGAAAATAGTAATTACCCACAACATTAGGTGGGAAAAAAGGCTGCCTAAGAATGATTCTCAATCAGAGACAACGATAGAAAGCTGACCCTGATTGAGAACCATACCCAGCCAAAACATAGAAATACAGAAACCTAGAAAACAAAACATAGAATGCCCACCCCACATCACACTCTGACTTAACCAAATAGAGAAATAAAACGGCCCTCTAAGGTCAGAGCGTGACATACGGAGACAGAGGGGAGCTGTTTCACTGTCCAGACAGCATCAGATACATGGTCTACACATAGAGAGACAGATGGGAGCTGTTTCACTGTCCAGACAGCATCAGATACATGGTCTACACATACTGAGACAGAGGAGAGCTGTTTCACTGTCCAGACAGCATCAGATACATGGTCTACACATACTGAGACAGAGAGGAGCTGTTTCACTGTCCAGACAGCATCAGATACATGGTCTACACATACTGAGACAGAGAGGAGCTGTTTCACTGTCCAGACAGCATCAGATACATGGTCTACACATACGGAGACAGAGGGGAGCTGTTTCACTGTCCAGACAGCATCAGATACATGGTCTACACATACTGAGACAGAGGGGAGCTGTTTCACTGTCCAGACAGCATCAGATACATGGCCTACACATACGGAGACAGAGGGGAGCTGTTTCACTGTCCAGACAGCATCAGATACATGGTCTACACATACTGAGACAGAGAGGAGCTGTTTCACTGTCCAGACAGCATCAGATACATGGTCTACACATACTGAGACAGAGGGGAGCTGTTTCACTTGATCGGATGCATTATCTGAGATTGATGTGTCTTTCTGTTTGTGTACGTCTTGGTAAAATAAATTATTAATATTTAAACATTTTACTTAGAAGGGCAAGGAGGTACGGTAGGGCGGGCCAGGCCCCCAAGTGCCCTTACATACCACCGGCACTTGTCCAGGCCCCCTAGGGCCCTCCCATACCACCGGCCCTGGTCCAGGCCTCCTTGGTGCCCTCCCATACCACCGGCCCTGGTCCAGGCCCCCTAGGGCCCTCCCATACCACTGACCCTGGTCCAGCCACCCTAGGGACTTCGCATACTACCGGACCAATTCCAGGCCCGCTAGGATCCTCCTATACCACCGGCCTTGGCACAAGCCCCCTAGGGCCCTCCCATACCACCGGCCCTGGTCCAGACCCCCTAGGGCCCTCCCATACCGCCTGGCCCTGGTCCAGACCCCCTAGGGCCCTCCCATACCACCGGCCCTGGTCCAGACCCCCTAGGGCCCTCCCATACCACCGGCCCTGGTCCAGACCCCCTAGGGCCCTCCAAAACCACCGGCCCTGGTCCAGACCCCCTAGGGCCCTCCCATACCGCCTGGCCCTGGTCCAGACCCCCTAGGGCCCTCCCATACCACCGGCCCTGGTCCAGACCCCCTAGGGCCCTCCCATACCGCCTGGCCCTGGTCCAGACCCCCTAGGGCCCTCCCATACCGCCTGGCCCTGGTCCAGACCCCCTAGGGCCCTCCCATACCGCCTGGCCCTGGTCCAGGCCCACACACATTTAGAAAGCGCCTGAATCCCAAATGACACCCTATTCCCTATATAGGGCACTAACTTTGACCAGGGACCATAGAGTGCCACCATACAGCATCTTCTAAATGTGTGTTGAGAAACACCCCCTCCTGGTGGAGAACTGAGGAAGTGCACCTAAACCATCTAAACTAGCCACTTATAACAGTATCATTACCATCTGTTTGACATCAAATGGTTCATAGCAAAGTGTTGTTGACGTGGTTGAAGACAGGTGCAGTTGTATAGAGCTGTAGTCAGTATTATATGAGAGGATCAGAGAGGGTTTTTGTAGAGGAGAGAGGATATAGTGAAACACTGTGCTTTACTAGCAGCACAGAAATACACTGCACTGTCTTCAGCTTCTGTCACTTTGGGAATATGTAGATACGCCATTTTATTAGCTGCACCATCTCCACTGACATTAAAACGCCCTTTAAAGGAATCTTCCACCGTTGGACTGGTGTAACTCACATACCCAATTAGTTTCAGAGCAGTGTTTTGGGCTGACTGTTGGTACCACAGTATCATGTAGTAACTTGAAACAGTGTGTCTGCAGGTGAGATTAACTTTATCTTCAGGTCCTTTTAGTATTGCAGTAGGAGTCTGGTGAACTTTGTCTGTTGGTGACAGCCCTGTGGATGAAAACAGACCATATGAAATATACAGTATTACTCAGCATATTGACAGCAATATATTTCAGTAGTAAATCTATCTTTCACGAGGGATTTAGTACCTGTCACCCATAGTGGTAGAGTTGCTACATGTATGAGAAGCTTGATCATGTTGATGGTTCTGGAGAGAAGAGTCACATGGACAAGGAGAAAGGGTTTTCAGATAGTCAGAGATGTGATGTCATCTAGTGGGAGTGTCAAATGTATGGCAGCATTCCAAATGGCTCCCTATTCCCTTTCTAGTGCACTACTTTAGACCAGAGCCCATAGGGGGGAGAGGAGAATAAGGCAATAGAGAAGGGGAGCTGAACTGAGCTGCCGGAAGGGAAGGAAATGACATCACTTTGACGTCAGAACTTGTGTTGATATTCAAGCAGATCCCTTGTTCACCTACAGGTCTCCTGTTCAACTTAAAGGTGTATTGTGGAACATACCGGTATCTACATCATTGAAAGTATTTGTCTCTTTTAGTCTTTAGATCTGATCTGTGTTATAGATTCTGCAGTCATCACACTAGAAATAGGATGTAAAGTGAAGAAATACCTGAACCGTTTCTTCAAGACAACAACATCAACCACATTATTTGGTCTAGAGGTTTGATATCAACTTCCTCCATGTGCTCAGACATCTACAGCGGTGGATAGCAGGTGTGCTGGGTGTTGATGTACACTGCAGTTATGGAGTAAAGGATCAGAAGGGGGGTTTGTAGAAGAGAGAAGGGTATCTACATCACTGTGTTGACTTCAGGTCAGAACAGTAATACACTGCACTGACTTCAGGTCAGAACAGTAATACACTGCACTGACTTCAGGTCAGAACAGTAATACACTGCACTGACTTCAGGTCAGAACAGCAATACACTGCACTGACTTCAGGTCAGAATAGTAATACACTGCACTGACTTCAGGTCAGAACAGTAATACACTGCACTGACTTCAGGTCAGAACAGTAATACACTGCACTGACTTCAGGTCAGAACAGTAATACACTGCACTGACTTCAGGTCAGAACAGCAATACACTGCACTGACTTCAGGTCAGAATAGTAATACACTGCACTGACTTCAGGTCAGAACAGCAATACACTGCACTGACTTCAGGTCAGAACAGTAATACACTGCACTGACTTCAGGTCAGAACAGCAATACACTGCACTGACTTCAGGTCAGAACAGTAATACACTGGACTGACTTCAGGACAGAACAGTAATACACTGTACTGACTTCAGGTCAGCACAGTAATACACTGCACTGACTTCAGGTCAGAACAGTAATACACTGCACTGACTTCAGGTCAGAACAGTAATACACTGCACTGACTTCAGGTCAGAACAGTAATACACTGCACTGACTTCAGGCCAGAACAGTAATACACTGGACTGACTTCAGGTCAGAACAGTAATACACTGCACTGACTTCAGGTCAGAACAGTAATACACTGCACTGACTTCAGGCCAGAACAGTAATACACTGGACTGACTTCAGGTCAGAACAGTAATACACTACACTGACTTCAGGTCAGAACAGTAAGGGAGAGAGAGAGAGGAGAGAGAGGGGAGAGGGAGAGAAGGTGACAGAGAGAGAGAGATGACATGAAGTGAGAAATAGAGAGAAAAAAAGAGAGAGAAGGAGCGAGAGAAAGGATATTTTATTCAGTTTGATGACATTCGTAGTATCGTTGGGCTTCTCATCGTAAGTGATTTAATACCAGTCACCCAGAGTGGTAGACCTGCCAGGTGAATCACAACTCTGAACATCATGATGAAGAAAAATATTATGACGATGATGAAGATGATGAATATGCTGAGGAAGACGATGATGATGAGGATGTGATATGAGTGTCTCCTGGATGAAGCTCTGATGTGAAAGGAGATTGGCTGTAGTAGTATCATGTTTCCTTCAGGGTGGTGGATAGTGACAGTGTTAGAGGGAGTGTCAGGAAGCCTGTACTGTAAAGCTTGCTCATAGGACCTCACTGTGAAAAATGACTGATTAGACATTAGTAGAACTAGAGTTAGAGGTCCCCCTACAGTATGTGATGAGACCATCTCTTTGCATATTATATTACATCCTATTGAAATTCTGGGGTTTTTGTGCAGCTGTACTTGTTGTCTGTATCACTGTGTTCACTCACAGCACAGAAGTACATGCCGCTGTCTCCTGCCTCCAACTTCTTCACTGTGAAAGATCCCCTCTCAGCTACAGTCTTGTTGGCTGAGAATTTGTCTTCACTGAAATCCCCTGAATACTCAGGTTTGGAACTGGGAGTAGTGAAGGCTACCTGCTTCATTCCCTCTCCTGGAAGCTGTCTGTACCAGTACATCTGGTTGTAGCTAGCTCCCTTAGTGTGACTGCAGTTCATCTGAGCATCCCTGTCTTTCAGTTCCCAGAGTATGGTGGGTGTCTGAGTGACTTCACTCCCCTCAACAAGACCTGTAAGGATACAGTGAGAATGAAATCAATAGAGTTAGGTCCAGTTAGACCTGAATACATCAAGACTCAGGTGAAGTGAACATATGCTTGGAAACATCAATATCTATAACTAGAGAAGTCCTTCATTGTAAATAAGAATGTTGTTCTTAACTTTCCTGGTTAAATAAATGAAACATTATGAAACTGTACCTGCAGCACAGAGCAGTGAGACAGTAACAGTGGAGAGAAATGTGAACATGTTTGATCACGTTATATGTGAGAGTGCTGGAAAGAGTCTGGTATCAATGTCTATAAAACAAGAGGAGTGTCACATAGATGAATAGATGCCAATCAGTAGACCACGACAGGTTCCACCATATTCAACATGTCAGTGAAGTGGGAGGGACTGATGATCTGAATACATCATGCTAACTAGTGGTCCAGACTGTAGAGACATTCACATTATTAAAGTTAGAGGTCCCCCTACAGTCCATAATGAGACCATCAGCTCTTTACATATTATAATCTATCCTATAGAGCTCGCCAGCTTGTAGTCCTAAAACACGGAAATGAGTCAGCATGTTCTACCTCTGGTTCGTTGACCATTGCTGTGGGAGAAATGAAGGGGTGAAATAATGGGGTTTTGGGATATAAGGTCTGAAGTTAAAACAGGCTTTGGAGATCTGATACGTTTTGTTCTGTGCAATAACTTAAGGATCGGACCCTTTTTTTCAATTTCTCCTAAAATGACATACCTGAATCTAACTGCCTGTAGCTCAGGACCTGAAGCAAGGATATGCATATTCTTGATCCCATTTGAAAGGAAACACTTTGAAGTTTGTGGATCTGTGAAATTAATGTAGAAAAAATAATAATAAGGAGAAAACGTACGTTTTCCCGACCAAAAAAATGTATCATTTTTGAAATGCAAGAGAAAGGCCATACTTTCAGATTGGAGTCTAGGTGTAATTTATATTTTAGCCACCAGATGGCAGTAGTGTGTTTGCAAAGTTTCAGACTGATCCAGTGAAGAATTACATTACTACACAATATTTTGAATTAATCCTGATAGGAGTTTTACCAAATGTGCCAATTTTGGTCAATTGATATATTTTCAAGTACATAACTATAGAGAACACAGACAAATGATATGGCAATATCAAAGTAGAGTTTACACACTTCCAGAAATGTCATACATGATGGATCGTTAGCTCATTCACTAACATTCACACATCTAGATGGCCGGGCGGAGTGGGTATGGAGCCAGAGACAGCAGTGGGGTCAAACTGTAGAACATAAAACTAGATTTTATCAAACAAAACTATGCTACATTTTATCTCTGGGACCCTCAGGATGACACATCAGAGCCAGATTACTGAATGTAAGTACATTATTTACCTTCAGAGGTGAATGTATAAAACCAGTTGCCCTGATAAAAGTGTTTTGTTGTTGTGGACTCTCCTCAAACAATAGCATGGGATTTTTGTCAATGTAATAACTACTGGTGAACGGGTGAAAGTGAGTGGTGCCCGCTGGGATAGTGTCACGGCCGTCTTCGGGTGAAAGAGAGGACCAAGGCGCAGCGTGGTATAAATACATTATGTATTTATTTAAGAAAGACAAATAACACTAAAACAAACTAAACAAAACAACAAACAGACGACCGTGAAGCTATACAAACAAATAAGTGCAGACACTGGCAACTTACACATAGACAATTACCCACAACCTACCTAATGCCTATGGCTGCCTAAAATATGGCTCCCAATCAGAGACAACGATAGACAGCTGTCTCTAATTGAGAACAATAAATGAAGGATCGGAACCTTTTTTTCAAATTTCTCCTGAATTAACAAATAACAAATTAAAGTTTACACACTCCCAGAAATGTCGTACATGATGGATCATTAGCTCATTCACTAACATTCACACATCAAGATGTCCGGGCGGGGTGGATATGGAGCCAGAGACAGCAGTGGGGTCAAACTGTAGAACATAAAACTAGGTTTTATCAAACAAAACTATTCTACATTTTATCTCTGGACCCTCAGGATGACAGATCAGAGCCAGATTACTGAATGTAAGTACATTATTTACCTTCAGAGGTGAATGTATCCAACCAGTTGCCCTGATAAAAGTGTTTTGTTGTTGTGGACTCTCCTCAAACAATAGCATGGTATTTTAGTCAATGTAATAACTACTGGTGAACGGGTGAAAGTGAGTGGTGCCCGCTGGGCTAGAGCGGCTGTAAGGGGTGCATGTGGGATATTTGGAGCAGAGGTATGAATAGTTGAATGGGAGATGTTTTTAACCATTTATAATTATTATAAATACATTTTATCGTTTGGGAAACACCAGTGAATTTAACCAAGAAGGTAATGTCATCTAAAACAATAATTGGGTTCCATTACGTGGAACAACGTCTGAGACTGTATGTTCCACCTGCTGATACCACAGTATGGTGTTGTAGCTGGGGAGAGTGTGTTCCACCTGCTGATACCACAGTACGGTGTTGTAGCTGGGGAGAGTGTGTTCCACCTGCTGATACCACAGTATGGTGTTGTAGCTGGGGAGAGTGTGTTCCACCTGCTGATACCACAGTATGGTGTTGTAGCTGGGGAGAGTGTGTTCCACCTGCTGATACCACAGTATGGTGTTGTAGCTGGGGAGAGTGTGTTCCACCTGCTGATACCACAGTATGGTGTTGTAGCTGGGGAGAGTGTGTTCCACCTGCTGATACCACAGTATGGTGTTGTAGCTGGAGAGAGCGTGTTCCACCTGCTGATACCACAGTATGGTGTTGTAGCTGAGGAGAGTATGTTCCACCTGCTGATACCACAGTATGGTGTTGTAGCTGGGGAGAGTGTGTTCCACCTGCTGATACCACAGTACGGTGTTGTAGCTGGGGAGAGTGTGTTCCACCTACTGATACCACAGTATGGTGTTGTAGCTGGGGAGAGTGTGTTCCACCTGCTGATACCACAGTATGGTGTTGTAGCTGGGGAGAGTGTGTTCCACCTGCTGATACCACAGTATGGTGTTGTAGCTGGGGAGAGTGTGTTCCACCTGCTGATACCACAGTATGGTGTTGTAGCTGGGGAGAGTGTGTTCCACCTGCTGATACCACAGTATGGTGTTGTAGCTGGGGAGAGTGTGTTCCACCTGCTGATACCACAGTATGGTGTTGTAGCTGGGGAGAGTGTGTTCCACCTGCTGATACCACAGTATGGTGTTGTAGCTGGGGAGAGTGTGTTCCACCTGCTGATACCACAGTACGGTGTTGTAGCTGGGGAGAGTGTGTTCCACCTGCTGATACCACAGTATGGTGTTGTAGCTGGGGAGAGTGTGTTCCACCTGCTGATACCACAGTATGGTGTTGTAGCTGGGGAGAGTGTGTTCCACCTGCTGATACCACAGTATGGTGTTGTAGCTGGGGAGAGTGTGTTCCACCTGCTGATACCACAGTATGGTGTTGTAGCTGGGGAGAGTGTGTTCCACCTGCTGATACCACAGTATGGTGTTGTAGCTGGGGAGAGTGTGTGAACAGGATAGCAGTTTCTCCAGAACTCTGAAATACTGAAGATGGAGACTGAAGAACGCAGGAACAGAGGAGTTCACCTGTTACAGAAGAGGAGAGAGAGACCTGTTTGTTATAACTACTGTAGTCATTCAGGAAATATATAGAATTATAGATTATTTCAGACGGTATTTAACCTGTGTTCCAGAATAATCAAGAGATTCACGTTCATAGGTGGAAAATATCCAACAGTGAAAGATTCTTAGTCCAACACTGAGTCAAGATGTACATTCAAAAGGACATGGATCTTCAGCTCTCAGACTCCTTACTACACACCATAGTTTATTGTGGTACTGTTTCTGGTGAGTCCACATGGATTTGTTGAGCTGTACCTCCCCCTACAGGAAAGACATGATATCATACCATACTGTATCATGGTCTCCTGTATATCAGAGGGATCCTCCCCTTTCTGTTAGACCAGCTGGTGAGTGTTTTGGCATTGAATCGGAGTCAGATACAGTGTGATGTTAATACATGTGTGATTAGTCTACAGTACACCAGGGAGGAGGTTTTTGTAGAGCAGAGAGGGAGATCTGATGCACTGTGTAAACTAGCAGCACAGTAATACACAGCACTGCTATTTGGAGTTAGTTGATTGATGGTTAAGGTGCTGGTACCACCTGCACTAGCATCTCCTTCTATATCAAATCCAGCCTCAGGATATCCAGTTTTCCCTATCATGTATCCTAATAGCATTAATTCTCTGTAGTTGGATTGCTTGTACCAGAGGATGCGATCAAAGCCTGATATACTATGTGAACACTCCGTCTTAGCAGACTCTCCCTGGTTCTTGTACAGGGATGCAGGACTCTGGTGAACCTGGTTACTGAGAGAAGAACCTGGAGAAAGAGAAAGAGACAGAGAGAGAGAGAGAGAAAGAGAGAGAGAGAGACAGACACACAGACAGAGAGAGAGAGAGAGAGACAGACAGAGAGATAGACACAGAGAGAGAGAGACAGAGAGAGAGAGGTGAAACAACAGAAAAAGAAACATATTCACCTGAAACATAAAAACCAATCAAATGAGGATATTAGTAGTTGATGAAATCAGTGATGTGAATACCTGCAGCCCAGGCTGTGTAACCCATGGTGATGGAGATAAGAATTGTGATCATGTTGACTCACTGTTAAGGAGACAGAATGAGACAGACAAACCCCTCCTCATGAATTAGAGGTGGCTTCTCATCAACTCATCTCAGTGATCTAATAGAGGGATGCTGCCTCCTTATGAGAACATCTAAAACATCAGAGACCTGAGATGAACCCTGCAGGAGGAGTCTATGTGGGACAGGAAGCAGGGTTTAGTAGAGCAGAGAGGGAGATCTGATGCACTGCTATCAGGAGGTAGTTGATTGATGATTAAAGGAAAGATTCACCCATTTTGAATGTTATATACATTTTTTCCATCTCTGAGTGAGGTTATATTGATGCCATGGGTCATGTCATGTTTTAATGTGTATCTGAGTTATTGGCGTTCCATCAGGCAGAAATCCTTCCGGTTGTCACGTTCTGACCTTAGTTCTTTTGTTATGTCTTTGTTTTAGTATGGTCAGGGCGTGAGTTGGGTGGGTTGTCTTTGTTCGTTTTTCTATGTTGTGTTTTGCGTTTGGCCTGGTATGGTTCTCTGATTGAGAATCATACTTAGGTAGCCTTTTTTCCACCTGTGTTTGGTGGGTGATTATTTTCTGTCCTGTGTTTTGTATTTTCACCGTTTAGGACTGTTTCGTTTCGTTCTCGTGTTTTGTTGTTTTTGTTCAAGTATTCGTTTTCATTAAAAGAGATAATGAATACTTACCACGCTGCACCTTGGTCCTCCTCTCTTTCTCCCAACGACGAACGTTACAGAATCACCCACCACCAAAGGACCAAGCAGCGTGGTAACGGGCAGCAGCAGCAGCAGCAGCGGACGAAATCTCAGGACTCTTGGACATGGGAGGAGATTTTGAACGGAGAAGGACCCTGGGCTCAGGCTGGAGAATATCGCCACCCCAAAGCAGAGCTGGAGGCAGCGAAAGCTGAGCGGCGGTGGTATGAGGAGGCAGCACGGCAGCGCGGTTGGAAGCCTGAGAGGCAGCCCCAAAAATGTATTGGGGGGGGGCACACGGGGGGTGTGGCTAAGTCAGGTAGGAGACCTGAGCCAACTCCCCGTGCTTACCGTGGAGAGAGAGGGACCGGGCAGGCACCGTGTTATGCCGTGAGGCGCACGGTGTCCCCGGTGCGCAGGCATAGCCCGGTGCGGTACATAGCAGCGCCTCGTATCGGCCGGTCTAGAGTGGGCATCGAGCCAGGTGCCATGAAGCCGGCTCAGCGCATCTGGTCTCCAGTGCGTCTCCTCGGGCCGGGGTACATGCCCTACGCATGGTGTCCCCGGTTCGCCAGCACAGCCCAGTGCGGGCTATTCCACCTTGCCACACTGGCCTGGCTACGGGGAGCATTCAGCCAGGGTTGGGCAGGCTCGGTGCTCGATACCTGCAGTGCGCCTCCACGGTCCGGTCTATCCATTGCCGCCTCCACGCACCAGCCCTCCGGTGGCAGCCCCCCGCACCAGGCTGTCTCTCCGTGTCCTCCCTACAGGTGCTCCCGCCTGTTCAGTGCTGCCAGAGTCTTCCTCATGCCCAGCGCTGCCAGAGCCACCCGTCAGCCAGGAGCTGCCAGAGCCGCCCGTCAGCCAGGAGCTGCCAGAGCCGCCCGTCAGCCAGGAGCTGCCAGAGCCGCCCGTCAGCCAGGAGCTGCCAGAGCCGCCCGTCAGCCAGGAGCTGCCAGAGCCGCCCGTCAGCCAGGAGCTGCCAGAGCCGCCCGTCAGCCAGGAGCTGCCAGAGCCTCCCGTCAGCCAGGAGCTGCCAGAGCCTCCCGTCAGCCAGGAGCTGCCAGAGCCGTCCGTCAGCCAGGAGCTGCCAGAGCCGTCCGTCAGCCAGGAGCTGCCAGAGCCGTCCGTCAACCAGGAGCTGCCAGAGGCGTCCGTCAGCCAGGAGCTGGCGGAATCGCCCGTCACACAGGAGCTGGCGGAATCGCCCGTCAGCCAGGAGCTGGCGGAATCGCCCGTCACACCGGAGCTGCAGAAATCGCCCTTCACTCCGGAGATGCCGGAATCTCCCGTCCGTCCGGTGCTGCCGGAATCTCCCGTCCATTCGGGACCCGTGGCTAGGGTCCCCAGTCCGAAGGTCGGCGGCGAGGGTCGCCGCGCTAAAGAGGCCACAGAGGCGGTTTAAGAGGCGGAGAAAGACTATGGTGGAGTGGGGTCCACGTCCAGCGCCAGAGCTGCCACCGCGGACAGACACCCACCCAGACCCTCCCCTATAGGTTCAGGTTTTGCGGCCGGAGTCCGCACTTTTGGGGGGGGGGGGGTACTGTCACGTTCTGACCTTAGTTCTTTTGTTATGTCTTTGTTTTAGTATGGTCAGGGCGTGAGTTGGGTATAACTGTTCACAAAAAATATTGTTCTCACATATTAGTGTTATTTAACACTGTAAAATATAGGAATGAGTGGATTTGGGGGGATTATATCCTGTCAATTTTAGGTCTATATTGTTTGAAAAATATGTTATTTCAAGCACTTTTGGACAATTACTGTATATCTCCAGACAGAGGAACAGTTATAGGGGTGAGTTGTATCTCCAGAGGAACAGTTATAGTGGTGAGTTGTATCTCCAGACAGAGGAACAGTTATAGTGGTGAGTTTTATCTCCAGAGGAACAGTTGTAGTGGTGAGTTGTATCTCCAGACAGAGGAACAGTTATAGTGGTGAGTTGTATCTCCAGAGGAACAGTTATAGTGGTGAGTTGTATCTCCAGAGGAACAGTTATAGTGGTGAGTTGTATCTCCAGACAGAGGAACAGTTATAGTGGTGAGTTGTATCTCCAGACAGAGGAACTAATGAGATGTCTTTGCTGTGGTAACACATTATTTAAGGGTCCATAATAATCCATTTACAAGGCATTTACAAACCGTTTATGAATCATTACTAACACGTTTGTAAATGTTAGTAGGCTAGTTATTTATAAATGTGTATACATCTCTATACTGTCTTAAATGTCCTGTGTTGTTTGCTTGTTCTATTTCAACAGGAATGTCTTCCAATAGCATGGTCATCTTTCTGGGAGAAATTACACTGGTCACTCAAAACATGTATCAAGTATTTATAAAGTATAAATAGCACTCTCTTTAGATGTGGGACTGCAATAAGACCTGACGGGTGATTAGATTAGTACATGGTTTAATAATGTTTAGAGTGAATTAATAAATGTTGACCACAACTACTGCCGGCCCTGGTCCAGGCCCCCTAGGGCCCTCCCATACCACCGGTCCTGGTACAGGCCCCCTAGGGCCCTCCCATACCACCGGCCCTGGTCCAGGCCCCCTAGGGCCCTCCCATACCACCGGCCCTGGTCCAGGCCCCATAGGATCCCCCCATACCACCGGCCCTGGTCCAGGCCCCCTAGGGCCCTCCCATACCACCGGCCCTGGTCCAGGCCCCCTAGGGCCCTCCCATACCACCGGCCCTGGTCCAGGCCTCCTAGTGCCCTCCAATAGCACCGGCCCTGGCCCAGGCCCCCTAGTGCCCTCCCATACCATCAACCCTGGTCCAGGCCCCCTAGGGCCCTCCCATACCACCGGCCCTGAACCTGGCCCCCTAGGGCCCTCCCATACCACCAGCCCTGGTCCAGGCCCCCTAGGGCCCTCCCATACCACCGGCCCTGGTCCAAGCCCCCTAGGGCCCTTCAATAGCACCGGCCCTGGCCCCCTAGGGCCCTCCCATACCACCGACCCTGGTCCAGGCCCCCTAGGGCCCTTCAATAGCACCGGCCCTGGCCCAGGCCCCCTAGGGCCCTCCCATACCACCGACCCTGGTCCAGTTCTCCTAGTGCCCTCCCATACTGCCGGCCCTGGTCCAGGCCCCATAGGATCCCCCCATACCACCGGCCCTGGTCCAGGCCCCCTAGGGCCCTCCCATACCACCGGCCCTGGTCCAGGCCCCCTAGGGCCCTCCCATACCACCGGCCCTGGTCCAGGCCTCCTAGTGCCCTCCAATAGCACCGGCCCTGGCCCAGGCCCCCTAGTGCCCTCCCATACCATCAACCCTGGTCCAGGCCCCCTAGGGCCCTCCCATACCACCGGCCCTGAACCTGGCCCCCTAGGGCCCTCCCATACCACCAGCCCTGGTCCAGGCCCCCTAGGGCCCTCCCATACCACCGGCCCTGGTCCAAGCCCCCTAGGGCCCTTCAATAGCACCGGCCCTGGCCCCCTAGGGCCCTCCCATACCACCGACCCTGGTCCAGGCCTCCTAGTGCCCTCCCATACTGCCGGCCCTGGTCCAGGCCCCCTAGGATCCCCCCACACCACCAGCCCTGGTCCAGGCCCCCTATGGCCCTCCCATACCATCAGCCCTGGTCCAGGACCATAAACCTAATAATGAGGTGTATTCATCCCAAATGACACCCTAATCCCTATATATGGGCACTAACTTTGACCAAGGCCTATATTGGGCCACTATACAGCATCTTCTAAATGTGTGGAGAAACACTCCCTCCTGGTGGAGAACTGAGGAAGTACACGTAAACCATCTAAACTAGCCACTTATAACAGTATCATTACCATCTGTTTGATATCAAGTGGTTCATAGCAAAGTGTTGTTGAAGTGGTTGAAGACAGGTGCAGGTGTATAGAGCTGTAGTCAGTATTATATGAGAGGATCAGAGAGGGTTTTTGTAGAGGAGAGAGGGTATAGTGAAACACTGTGCTTTACTAGCAGCACAGAAATACACTGCACTGTCTTCAGCTTCTGTCACTTTGGGAATATGTAGATACGCCATTTTATTAGCTGCAGCATCTCCACTGACATTAAAACGCCCTTTAAAGGAATCTTCCACCGTTGGACTGGTGTTCCTCACATACCCAATGAGTTTCAGAGCAGTGTTTTGGGCTGACTGTTGGTACCACAGTATCATGTAGTAACTTGAAACAGTGTGTCTGCAGGTGAGATTAACTTTATCTTCAGGTCCTTTTAGTATTGCAGTAGGAGTCTGGTGAACTTTGTCTGTTGGTGACAGCCCTGTGGATGAAAACAGACAATATGAAATATACAGTATTACTCAGCATATTGACAGCAATATATTTCAGTAGTAAATCTATCTTTCATGAGGGATTTAGTACCTGTCACCCATAGTGGTAGAGTTGCAACATGTATGAGAAGCTTGATCATGTTGATGGTTCTGGAGAGAAGAGTCACATGGACAAGGAGAAAGGGTTTTCAGATAGTCAGAGATGTGATGTCATCTAGTGGGAGTGTCAAATGTATGTCAGCATCCCAAACGGCTCCCTATTCCCTTTCTAGTGCACTACTTTAGACCAGAGCCCATAGGGGGGAGAGGAGAATAAGGCAATAGAGAAGGGGAGCTGAACTGAGCTGCCGGAGGGGAAGGAAATGACATCACTTTGACGTCAGAACTTGTGTTGATATTCAAGCAGATCCCTTGTCCACCTACAGGTCTCCTGTTCAACTTAAAGGTGTATTGTGGAACATACCGGTGTCTACATCATTGAAAGTATTTGTCTCTTTTAGTCTTTAGATTTGATCTGTGTTATAGATTCTGCAGTCATCACACTAGAAATAGGATGTAATTTGAAGAAATACCTGAACCGTTTCTTCAAGACAACAACATCAACCACATTATTTGGTCTAGAGGTTTGATATCAACTTCCTCCATGTGCTCAGACATCTACAGCGGTGGATAGCAGGTGTGCTGGGTGTTGATGTACACTGCAGTTATGGACTAAAGGATCAGAAGGGGGGTTTGTAGAAGAGAGAAGGGTATCTACATCACTGTGTTGACTTCAGGTCAGAACAGTAATACACTGCACTGACTTCAGGTCAGAACAGTAATACACTGCACTGACTTCAGGTCAGAACAGTAATACACTGCACTGACTTCAGGTCAGAACAGTAATACACTGCACTGACTTCAGGTCAGAACAGTAATACACTGCACTGACTTCAGGTTAGAACAGTAATACACTGCACTGACTTCCGGTCAGAACAGTAATACACTGCACTGACTTCAGGTCAGAACAGTAATACACTGCACTGACTTCAGGTCAGAACAGTAATACACTGCACTGACTTCAGGTCAGAACAGTAATACACTGCACTGACTTCAGGTCAGAACAGTAATACACTACACTGACTTCAGGTCAGAACAGTAATACACTGCACTGACTTCAGGTCAGAACAGTAATACACTGCACTGACTTCAGGTCAGAACAGTAATACACTGCACTGACTTCAGGTCAGAACAGTAATACACTGCACTGTCTTCAGGTCAGAACAGTAATACACTGCACTGACTTCAGGTCAGAACAGTAATACACTGCACTGACTTCAGGTCAGAACAGTAATACACTGGACTGACTTCAGGTCAGAACAGAAGCTGAAAACATACTTATTTCAATCAATTTCCAGGGATTTCAAAGTGCTCTTTGAAAGAGAGAGGGGGGGTGGGCAGGGGAGGCGGGGAGAGAGAGAGAGGGGGGGGGGCAAGGGGATATATAGAGAGAGAGGAGAGAGAGAGGGGGGAGTTAGAGGTCCCCCTACAGTATGTGATGAGACCATCTCTTTACATATTATATTACATCCTATTGAAATACTGGGGGTTTTGTGCAGCTGTACTTGTTGTCTGTATCACTGTGTTGACTCACAGCACAGAAGTACATGCCGCTGTCTCCTGCCTCCAACTTCTTCACCTTGAAAGATCCCCTCTCAACTACAGTCTTGTTGGCTGAGAATTTGTCTTCACTGAATTCCCCTGAATACTCAGGTTTGGAACTGGGAGTAGTGAAGGCTACCTGCTTCATTCCCTCTCCTGGAAGCTATCTGTACCAGTACATCTGGAAGTAGCTTCCACCCTTAGTGTGACTGCAGTTCATCAGAGCATCCCTGTCTTTCAGTTCCCAGAGTATGGTGGGTGTCTGAGTGACTTCACTCCCCTCAACAAGACCTGTAAGGATACAGTGAGAATGAAATCAATAGAGTTAGGTACAGTTAGACCTGAATACATCAAGACTCAGGTGAAGGGAACATATGCTTGGAAACATCAATATCTATAACTAGAGAAGTCCTTCATTGTAAATAAGAATGTTGTTCTTAACTTTCCTGGTTAAATAAATGAAACATTATGAAACTGTACCTGCAGCACAGAGCAGTGAGACAGTAACAGTGGAGAGAAATGTGAACATGTTTGATCACGTTATATGTGAGAGTGCTGGAAAGAGTCTGGTATCAATGTATATAAAACAAGAGGAGTGTCACATAGATGAATAGATGCCAATCAGTAGACCACGGCAGGTTCCACCATATTCAACATGTCAGTGAAGTGGGAGGGACTGATGATCTGAATACATCATGCTAATTAGTGGTCCAGACTGTAGAGACATTCACATTATTAAAGTTAGAGGTCCCCCTACAGTCCATGATGAGACCATCAGCTCTTTACATATTATAATCTATCCTATAGAGCTCGCCAGCTTGTAGAACCTAAAACACGGAAATGAGTCAGCATTTTCTACCTCTGGTTCGTTGACCATTGCTGTGGGAGAAATGAAGGGGGAAAATAATGGGGTTTTGGGATATAAGGTCTGAAGTTAAAAGGCTTTGCAGATATTGTACGTTTTGTTCTGTGCAGTAACTTAAGGATCTGACCTTTTTTTCCCAAATTTCTACTATAATGACATACCTGAATCTAACTGCCTGTAGCTCAGGACCTGAAGCAAGGATATGCATATTCTTGATCCCATTTGAAAGGAAACACTTTGAAGTTTGTGGATCTGGGAAATTAATGTAGGAGAATATAACACATTTAATCTGGTAAAATATCAGTAAAAACAAAACATACGTTTTCCTGACCGAAAAAATTTATCGTCTTTGAAATGCAAGAGAAAGGCCATACTTTCAGATTGGAGTCTAGGTGTAATTTAAATTTTAGCCACCAGATGGCAGTAGTGTGTGTGAAAAGTTTCAGACTGATCCAGTGAAGAATTGCATTACTGCACAATATTTTGAAATAATCCTGACAGGAGTTTTACCAAATGTGCCATTTTTGGTCCATTGATATATTTTCAAGTACATAACTATAGAGAACACAGACAAATTATATGGTAATATCAAATTAGAGTTTACACACTTCCAGGAATGTCATACATGATGGATCATTAGCTCATTCACTAACATTCACACATCTAGATGGCTGGGCGGGGTGGGTATGAAGCCAGAGACAGCAGTGGGGTCAAACTGTAGAACATAAAACTAGATTTTATCAAACAAAACTATGCTACATTTTATCTCTGGGACCCTCAGGATGACACATCAGAGCCAGATTACTGAATGTAAGTACATTATTTACCTTCAGAGGTGAATGTATCAAACCAGTTGCCCTGATAAAAGTGTTTTGTTGTTGTGGACTCTCCTCAAACAATAGCATGGTATTTTAGTCAATGTAATAACTACTGATGAACGGGTGAAAGTGAGTGGTGCCCGCTGGGCTAGAGCGGCTGTAAGGGCTTCATGTGGGATATTTGGAGCAGAGGTATGAATAGTTGAATGGGAGATGTTTTTAACCATTTAAAATTATTATAAATACATTTTATCGTTTGGGAAACACCAGTGAATTTAACCAAGAAGGTAATGTCATCTAAAACAATAATTGGGTTCCATTATGTGGAACAACGTCTGAGACTGATGTAAATGTTCCACCTGCTGATACCACAGTATGGTGTTGTAGCTGGGGAGAGTGTGTTCCACCTGCTGATACCACAGTATGGTGTTGTAGCTGGGGAGAGTGTGTTCCACCTGCTGATACCACAGTACGGTGTTGTAGCTGGGGAGAGTGTGTTCCACCTGCTGATACCACAGTATGGTGTTGTAGCTGGGGAGAGTGTGTTCCACCTGCTGATACCACAGTATGGTGTTGTAGCTGGGGAGAGTGTGTTCCACCTGCTGATACCACAGTATGGTGTTGTAGCTGGGGAGAGTGTGTTCCACCTGCTGATACCACAGTACGGTGTTGTAGCTGGGGAGAGTGTGTTCCACCTGCTGATACCACAGTATGGTGTTGTAGCTGGGGAGAGTGTGTTCCACCTGCTGATACCACAGTACGGTGTTGTAGCTGGGGAGAGTGTGTTCCACCTGCTGATACCACAGTATGGTGTTGTAGCTGGGGAGAGTGTGTTCCACCTGCTGATACCACAGTATGGTGTTGTAGCTGGGGAGAGTGTGTTCCACCTGCTGATACCACAGTATGGTGTTGTAGCTGGGGAGAGTGTGTTCCACCTGCTGATACCACAGTATGGTGTTGTAGCTGGGGAGAGTGTGTTCCACCTGCTGATACCACAGTATGGTGTTGTAGCTGGGGAGAGTGTGTTCCACCTGCTGATACCACAGTATGGTGTTGTAGCTGGGGAGAGTGTGTTCCACCTGCTGATACCACAGTATGGTGTTGTAGCTGGGGAGAGTGTGTTCCACCTGCTGATACCACAGTATGGTGTTGTAGCTGGGGAGAGTGTGTTCCACCTGCTGATACCACAGTATGGTGTTGTAGCTGGGGAGAGTGTGTTCCACCTGCTGATACCACAGTATGGTGTTGTAGCTGGGGAGAGTGTGTTCCACCTGCTGATACCACAGTATGGTGTTGTAGCTGGGGAGAGTGTGTTCCACCTGCTGATACCACAGTATGGTGTTGTATCTGGGGAGAGTGTGTTCCACCTGCTGATACCACAGTATGGTGTTGTAGCTGGGGACAGTTTGTCAACAGAACGGGACAGCAGTTTCTCCAGAACTCTGAAATACTGAAGATGGAGACTGAAGAACGCTGGAACAGAGGAGTTCACCTGTTACAGAAGAGGAGAGAGAGACCTGTTTGTTATAACTACTGTAGTCATTCGGGAAATATATGGAATTATAGATTATTTTAGATGGTATCTAATCTGTGTTCAAGAATAATGAGAGATTCACGTTCATCGGTGGAAAATATCCAACAGTGAAATATTCTTAGTTTAACACTGAGTCAAGATTAACATTCAAAAGGACATGGATCTTCAGCTCTCAGACTCCTTACTACACACCATAGTTTACTGGGGTACTGTGTCTGGTGAGTCCACATGGATTTGTTGAGCTGTAACTCCCCCTACAGGAAAGACATGATATCATACCATACTGTATCATGGTCTCCTGTATATCAGAGGGAACCTCCCCTTTCTGTTAGACCAGCTGGTGAGTGTTTTGGCATTGAATCAGAGTCAGATACAGTGTGATGTTAATACAGGTGTGATTAGTCTACAGTACACCAGGGAGGAGGTTTTTGTAGAGCAGAGAGGGAGATCTGATGCACTGTGTAAACTAGCAGCACAGTAATACACAGCACTGCTATTTGGAGTTAGTTGATTGATGGTTAAGGTGCTGGTACCACCTGCATTGGCATCTCCTTCTATATCAAATCCAGTCTCAGGAAATCCAGTTTTCAATTGCATGTATCCTAAAAACACCAATTCTCTGTAGTTGGATTGCTTGTACCAGAGGATGACATTATAGGTTGATATACTATGTGAACACTCCATCTTAGCCAACTCTCCCTGGTTCTTGTAGAGGGCTGCAGGTTTCTGGTGAACCTGGTTACTGAGAGAAGAACCTGGAGAGAGAGAAAGAGATTGAGAGAGAGAGTGAGAGAGACAAACATATTCACCTGAAACATAAAAACCAATCAAATGAGGATATTAGTAGTTGATGAAATCAGTGATGTGAATACCTGCAGCCCAGGCTGTGTAACCCATGGTGATGGAGATAAGAATTGTGATCATGTTGACTCACTGTTAAGGAGACAGAATGAGACAGACAAACCCCTCCACATGAATTAGAGGTGGCTTCTCATCAACTCATCTCAGTGATCTAATAGAGGGATGCTGCCTCCTTATGAGAACATCTAAAACATCAGAGACCTGAGATGAACCCTGCAGGAGGAGTCTATGTGGGACAGGAAGCAGGGTTTAGTAGAGCAGAGAGGGAGATCTGGCAAGATAGAACAGCACACTCTGGTAAGACGAGGGAGGGCGGTCTGTGCATATTTGTAAACAACAGCTGGTGCACGAAATCTAAGGAAGTCTCTAGATTTTGCTCACCTGAAGTAGAGTATATTGTGATAAATTGCAGGCCACACTACTTGCCAAGAGAGTTTTCAGCTATACCTTTTGTGGCAATTTTTTTACCACCACAGACAGATGCTGGCACTAAGACCGCACTCAGTCAGCTGTATAAGGAAATAATCAAACAGGAAAACGCTCACCCAGAGGCGGCGCTCCTTGTGGCCGGAGACTTTAATGCAGGGAAACTTAAATCAGTTCAACCAAATTTCTATCAACATGTTAAATGTGCAACCAGAGGGAATACAATTCCAGTTCACCTGTACTCCACACACAGAGACGTGTACAAAGCTCTCCCTCTCCAACCACAACTCTATCCTCCTGATTCCTGCTTACAAGCAGAGATGAAAGCAGGAAGCACCAGTGACTCGGTCTATTAAAAAGTGGTTAGATGAAGCAGATGCTAAACTACAGGACTGTTTCGCTGTCACAGACTGGAACATGTTCCGGGATTCCTCCGATGGCATTGAGGAGTACACCACATCAGTCACTGGCTTTATCAATAAGTGCATCGAGGACGTCGTCCCTACAGTGACTGTAGGTACATACCCCAACCAGAAGCCATGGATTACAGGCAACATTCGCACTGAGCTAAAGGGTAGAGCTGCCGCTTTCAAGGCGCGGGACTCTAACCCGGAAGCTTACAAGAAATCCTGCTATGCCCTGCGACGAACCATCAAACAGGCAAAGCGTCAATACAGGGCTAAGACTGAATCATACTACACCGGCTCCAACGCTCGTCTTATGTGGCAGGGCTTGCAAACTATTACAGACTACAAAGGAAAGCACAGCCGCGAGCTGACCAGTGACACGAGCCTACCACACGAGCTAAACCACTTCTTTGCTCGCTTCGAGGCAAGCAACACTGAGGCATGCATGAGAGCATCAGCTGTTCCGGACGACTGTGTGATCACGCTCTCCGTAGCCGACATGAGTAAGGCCTTTAAACAGGTCAACATACACAAGGCTGCGGAGCCAGACGGATTACCAGCATGTGCTGACCAACTGGCAGGGGTCTTCACTGACATTTTCAACATGTCGCTGATTGAGTCTGTAATACCAACATGTGTCAAGCAGACCACCATAGTCCCTGTACCCAAGAACACAAAGGCAACCTGCATAAATGACTACAGGCCCGTAGCACTCGTCCGTAGCCATGAAGTGCTTTGAAAGGTTGGTAATGCTCACATCAAAACAATTCTCCCAGAAACCCTAGACCCACTCCAATTTTCATACCGCCCAAACAGATCCACAGATGATGCAATCTCTATTGTACTCAAATCAAATCAAATGTATTTATATAGCCCTTCTTACATCAGCTGATATCTCAAAGTGCTGTACAGAAACCCAGCCTAAAACCCCAAACAGCAAGCAATGCAGGTGTAGAAGCACGGTGGCTAGGAAAAACTCCCTAGAAAGGCCAAAACCTAGGAAGAAACCTAGAGAAGAACCAGGCTATGAGGGGTGGTCAGTCCTCTTCTGGCTGTGCCGGGTGGAGATTATAACAGAACATGGCCAAGATGTTCAAATGTTCATAAATGACCAGCATGGTCAAATAATAATAATCACAGCAGTTGTCGAGGGTGCAACAAGTCAGTACCTCAGGAGTAAATGTCAGTTGGCTTTTCATAGCCGATCATTGAGAGTATCTCTACCGCTCCTGCTGTCTCTAGAGAGTTGAAAACAGCAGGTCTGGGACAGGTAGCACGTCCGGTGAACAGGTCAGGGTTCCATAGCCGCAGGCAGAACAGTTGAAACTGGAGGTGGACTGGGGACAGCAAGGAGTCATCATGCCAGGTAGTCCTGAGGCATGGTCATAGGGCTCAGGTCCTCCGAGAGAGAGAAAGAAAGAGAGAAAGAGAGAATTAGAGAGAGCATACTTAAATTCACACAGGACACCGGATAAGACAGGAGAAGTACTCCAGATATAACAGACTGACCCTAGCCCCCCGACACATAAACTACTGCAGCATAAATAATGGAGGCTGAGACAGGAGGGGTCAGGACACACTGTGGCCCCATCCGATGATACCCCCGGACAGGGCCAAACAGGCAGGATAAGCCCCCACACCACTAGAGGGATATCTTCAACCACCAACTTACCATCCTGAGACAAGGCCAAGTATAGCCCACAAAGATCTCTGCCACGGCACAACCCAAGGGGGGCCGCCAACCCAAAGAGGAAGATCACGTCAGCGACTCAACCCACTCAAGTGACGCACCCCTCCTAGGGACGGCATTGAAGAGCACTGTAATAGCCCCTGTAATAGGGTTAGAGGCAGATAATCTCAGTGGAGAGAGGGGAACCGGCCAGGCAGAGACAGCAAGGATGGTCCGTTGCTCCAGAGCCTTTCCGTTCACCTTCACACTCCTGGGCCAGACTACACTCAATCATATGACCAATCATATAACCTACTGAAGAGATGAGTCTTCAGTAAAGACTTAAAGGTTGAGACCGAGTCTGCGTCTCTCACATGGGTAGGCAGAACATTCCATAAAAATGGAGCTCTATAGGAGAAACCCCTGCCTCCAGCTGTTTGCTTAGAAATTCTAGGGACAATTAGGAGGCCTGCGTCTTGTGACCGTAGCGTACATGTAGGTATGTACGGCAGGACCAAATCGGAAAGATAGGGAGGAGCAAGCCCATGTAATGCTTTGTAGGTTAGCAGTAAAACCTTGAAATCACTCCACACTGCCCTTTCCCAAAGGACAAAAGGAACACCTATGTGAGAATGCTGTTCAATGACTACAGCTCAGCGTTCAACAACATCAAAGCTCATCACTAAGCTAAGGATCCTGGTACTTAACACCTCAACTGGATCCTGGACTTCCTGACGGGCCGCCCCCAGGTGGTAAGGGATGGTAACAACACAACTACAGCGCTGATCCTCAACACGGGGACCCCTCAGGGCTGCGTGCTCAGTCCCCTCTTGTACTCCCTTTTCACTTATGAATCCATGGCCAGGCACGACTCCAACACCATCATCAAGTTTGCCAATGACAGAACAGTGGTAGGCCTGATCACCAACAATGATGAGACGTCCTATAGGGAGGAGTTCAGAGACCTGGCCGTGTGGTGCCAGGACAGCAACCTCTCCCTCAACGTGATCAAGACAAAGCAGATGATTGTGGACTACAGGAAAAGGAGGACCAAGCACGCCCCCATTCTCATCGACGGGGCTGTAGTGGAACAGGTTGAGAGCTTCAAATTCCTTGGTGTCCACATCAACAACAAACTATCATGGTCCCAACACACCAAGACAGTCGTGAAGAGGGCACGACAAAGCCTATTCCCCCCCAGGAGACTGAAAAGATTTGGATTGGGTCCTCAGATCCTCAAATGGTTCTACAGCTGCACCATCGAGAGCATCCTGACTCGTTGCATCACTGCCTGTTTTGGCAACTGCTCAGCCTCCCACCACAAGGCACTACAGAGGGTAGTGCGTACGGCCCAGGACATCACTGGGGCCAAGCTTGCTGCCATCCAGGACCACTATACCAAGCAGTGTCAGAGGAAGGCCCTAAAAATTGTCAAACTCCAGCCACCCTAGTCATAGACTGTTCTCTCTGCTATCACACAGCAAGAGGTACCGGACCGCCAAGTCTAGGTACAAAAGGCTTCATAACAGCTTCTACCCCCAAGCCAGAAGACTCCTGAACAGCTAATCAAAGGGCTCCCCAGACCCGTCTTTTACACTGCTGCAACTCTCTGTTTATTGTCTATGCATAGTCACTTTAACTCTACATGTACATATTACCTCAATAACCTTGACTAACCGGTGCCCCCGCACATTGACTCTGTATCTATTTTTTACTTAACACTTTTTTTTTCTTAAAAACTTCTTAATGCATTGCTGGTTAAGGGCATTTAAGTAAGCATTTCAATGTAAAGTCTATACCTGCTGTATTCGGTGCATGTGACAAATAAAATTGAATGTGATTTGACATGCCAATCTCCTTTTGTCCAGACAGCATCAGATACATGGTCTACACATACGGAGACAGATGGGAGCTGTTTCACTGTCCAGACAGCATCAGATACATGGTCTACACATACGGAGACAGATGGGAGCTGTTTCACTGTCCAGACAGCATCAGATACGTGGTCTACACATACTGTGTCACGCTCGCTATCCTCAAACTCCCTGTCATAAATAAAACCAAGGCGCAGCGTGCATGTAGTTCCACATCTTTTAATGGGAGTGAAAAACTTAACCAACAAAACAAACCGGTAAACAGCAAAGAAGGTGACGCAACCGAGGTGCACACAAACACACACGGAAAATAGTAATTACCCACAACATTAGGTGGGAAAAAAGGCTGCCTAAGTATGATTCTCAATCAGAGACAACGATAGAAAGCTGTCCCTGATTGAGAACCATACCCAGCCAAAACATAGAAATACAGAAACCTAGAAAACAAAACATAGAATGCCCACCCCACATCACACTCTGACTTAACCAAATAGAGAAATAAAACGGCCCTCTAAGGTCAGAGCGTGACATACGGAGACAGAGGGGAGCTGTTTCACTGTCCAGACAGCATCAGATACATGGTCTACACATAGAGAGACAGATGGGAGCTGTTTCACTGTCCAGACAGCATCAGATACATGGTCTACACATACTGAGACAGAGGAGAGCTGTTTCACTGTCCAGACAGCATCAGATACATGGTCTACACATACTGAGACAGAGAGGAGCTGTTTCACTGTCCAGACAGCATCAGATACATGGTCTACACATACGGAGACAGAGGGGAGCTGTTTCACTGTCCAGACAGCATCAGATACATGGTCTACACATACTGAGACAGAGGGGAGCTGTTTCACTGTCCAGACAGCATCAGATACATGGCCTACACATACGGAGACAGAGGGGAGCTGTTTCACTGTCCAGACAGCATCAGATACATGGTCTACACATACTGAGACAGAGAGGAGCTGTTTCACTGTCCAGACAGCATCAGATACATGGTCTACACATACTGAGACAGAGGGGAGCTGTTTCACTTGATCGGATGCATTATCTGAGATTGATGTGTCTTTCTGTTTGTGTACGTCTTGGTAAAATAAATTATTAATATTTAAACATTTTACTTAGAAGGGCAAGGAGGTACGGTAGGGCGGGCCAGGCCCCCAAGTGCCCTTACATACCACCGGCACTTGTCCAGGCCCCCTAGGGCCCTCCCATACCACCGGCCCTGGTCCAGGCCTCCTTGGTGCCCTCCCATACCACCGGCCCTGGTCCAGGCCCCCTAGGGCCCTCCCATACCACTGACCCTGGTCCAGCCACCCTAGGGACTTCGCATACTACCGGACCAATTCCAGGCCCGCTAGGATCCTCCTATACCACCGGCCTTGGCACAAGCCCCCTAGGGCCCTCCCATACCGCCTGGCCCTGGTCCAGACCCCCTAGGGCCCTCCCATACCGCCTGGCCCTGGTCCAGACCCCCTAGGGCCCTCCAAAACCACCGGCCCTGGTCCAGACCCCCTAGGGCCCTCCCATACCACCGGCCCTGGTCCAGACCCCCTAGGGCCCTCCCATACCACCGGCCCTGGTCCAGACCCCCTAGGGCCCTCCAAAACCACCGGCCCTGGTCCAGACCCCCTAGGGCCCTCCAAAACCACCGGCCCTGGTCCAGACCCCCTAGGGCCCTCCCATACCGCCTGGCCCTGGTCCAGACCCCCTAGGGCCCTCCCATACCGCCTGGCCCTGGTCCAGACCCCCTAGGGCCCTCCCATACCACCGGCCCTGGTCCAGACCCCCTAGGGCCCTCCAAAACCACCGGCCCTGGTCCAGACCCCCTAGGGCCCTCCAAAACCACCGGCCCTGGTCCAGACCCCCTAGGGCCCTCCCATACCGCCTGGCCCTGGTCCAGACCCCCTAGGGCCCTCCCATACCGCCTGGCCCTGGTCCAGACCCCCTAGGGCCCTCCCATACCACCGGCCCTGGTCCAGACCCCCTAGGGCCCTCCAAAACCACCGGCCCTGGTCCAGACCCCCTAGGGCCCTCCAAAACCACGGCCCTGGTCCAGACCCCCTAGGGCCCTCCCATACCGCCTGGCCCTGTCCAGACCCCCTAGGGCCCTCCCATACCGCCTGGCCCTGGTCCAGACCCCCTAGGGCCCTCCCATACCACGGCCCTGGTCCAGACCCCCTAGGGCCCTCCCATACCACCGGCCCTGGTCCAGACCCCCTAGGGCCCTCCCATTACCGCCTGGCCCTGGTCCAGACCCCCTATGGCCCTCCCATACCACCGCCCTGGTCCAGACCCCTAGGGCCCCTCCCATACCACCGGCCCTGGTCCAGACCCCCTAGGGCCCTCCCATACCGCCTGGGCCCTGGTCCAGACCCCCTAGGGCCTTCCCATACCGCCTGGCCCTGGTCCAGACCCCCTAGGGCCCTCCCATACCGCCTGGCCCTGGTCCAGGCCCACACACATTTAGAAAGCGCCTGAATCCCAAATGACACCCTATTCCCTATATAGGGCACTAACTTTGACCAGGGACCATAGAGTGCCACCATACAGCATCTCTAAATGTGTGTTGGAGAAACACTCCCTCCTGGTGGAGAACTGAGGAAGTGCACCTAAACCATCTAAACTAGCCACTTATAACAGTATCATTACCATCTGTTTGACATCAAATGGTTCATAGCAAAGTGTTGTTGAAGTGGTTGAAGACAGGTGCAGTTGTATAGAGCTGTAGTCAGTATTATATGAGAGGATCAGAGAGCGTTTTTGTAGAGGAGAGAGGGTATAGTGAAACACTGTGCTTTACTAGCAGCACAGAAATACACTGCACTGTCTTCAGCTTCTGTCACTTTGGGAATATGTAGATACGCCATTTTATTAGCTGCAGCATCTCCACTGACATTAAAACGCCCTTTAAAGGAATCTTCCACCGTTGGACTGGTGAATCTCACATACCCAATGAGTTTCAGAGCAGTGTTTTGGGCTGACTGTTGGTACCACAGTATCGTGTCGTATCTTGTATCAGTGTGGCTGCAGGTGAGATTAACTTTATCTTCAGGTCCTTTTAGTATTGCAGTAGGAGTCTGGTGAACTTTGTCTGTTGGTGACAGCCCTGTGGATGAAAACAGACAATATGAAATATACAGTATTACTCAGCATATTGACAGCAATATATTTCAGTAGTAAATCTATCTTTCATGAGGGATTTAGTACCTGTCACCCATAGTGGTAGAGTTGCTACATGTATGAGAAGCTTGATCATGTTGATGGTTCTGGAGAGAAGAGTCACATGGACAAGGAGAAAGGGTTTTCAGATAGTCAGAGATGTGATGTCATCTAGTGGGAGTGTCAAATGTATGTCAGCATCCCAAATGGCACCCTATTCCCTTTCTAGTGCACTACTTTAGACCAGAGCCCATAGGGGGGGGAGAGGAGAATAAGGCAATAGAGAAGGGGAGCTGAACTGAGCTGCCGGAGGGGAAGGAAATGACATCACTTTGACGTCAGAACTTGTGTTGATATTCAAGCAGATCCCTTGTTCACCTACAGGTCTCCTGTTCAACTTAAAGGTGTATTGTGGAACATACCGGTATCTACATCATTGAAAGTCTCTTTTAGTCTTTAGATTTGATCTGTGTTATAGATTCTGCGGTCATCACACTAGAAACGGGATGTAATTTGAAGAAATACCTGAACCGTTTCTTCAAGACAACAACATCAACCACATTATTTGGTCTAGAGGTTTGATATCAACTTCCTCCATGTGCTCAGACATCTACAGCGGTGGATAGCAGGTGTGCTGGGTGTTGATGTACACTGCAGTTATGGAGTAAAGGATCAGAAGGGGGTTTGTAGAAGAGAGAAGGGTATCTACATCACTGTGTTGACTTCAGGTCAGAACAGTAATACACTGCACTGACTTCAGGTCAGAACAGTAATACACTGCACTGACTTCAGGTCAGAACAGTAATACACTGCACTGACTTCAGGTCAGAACCAGTATACACTGCACTGCACTGACTTCAGGTCAGAACAGTAATACACTGCACTGACTTCAGGTCAGAACAGTAATACACTGCACTGACTTCAGGTCAGAACAGTAATACACTGCACTGACTTCAGGACAGAACAGTAATACACTGCACTGACTTCAGGTCAGAACAGTAATACACTGCACTGACTTCAGGTCAGAACAGTAATACACTGGACTGACTTCAGGACAGAACAGTAATACACTGCACTGACTTCAGGACAGAACAGTAATACACTGCACTGACTTCAGGACAGAACAGTAATACACTGCACTGACTTCAGGTAAGAACAGTAATACACTGCACTGACTTCAGGACAGAACAGTAATACACTGCACTGACTACAGGTCAGAACAGTAATACACTGCACTGACTTCAGGTCAGAACAGTAATACACTGCACTGACTTCAGGTCAGAACAGTAATACACTGCACTGACTTCAGGTCAGAACAGTAATACACTGCACTGACTTCAGGTCAGAACAGTAATACACTGCACTGACTTCAGGTCAGAACAGTAATACACTGCACTGACTTCAGGTCAGAACAGTAATACACTGCACTGACTTCAGGTCAGAACAGTAATACACTGCACTGACAGGTCAGAACAGTAATACACTGCACTGCCTTTAGGTCAGAACAGTAATACACTGCACTGACTTCAGGTCAGAACAGTAATACACTGCACTGACTCCAGGTCAGAACAGTAATACACTGCACTGACTTCAGGTCAGAACAGTAATACACTGCACTGACTTCAGGTCAGAACAGTAATACACTGCATTGACTTCAGGTCAGAACAGTAATACACTGGACTGACTTCAGGTCAGAACAGAAGCTGAAGAGATGCTTCTTTCGATCCATTTCCAAGGATTTCAAAGTGCTCTTAAAATGATCCTTCAACTGTCTGACTTTTATAATACACATATCCAATCAGTTTCAGACTAGTATCATCTATTGACTGCTGGTACCATAATATAGTATTGTATAAACTAGTAGTATGACTGCTTGTACTATAATATAGTATTGTATAAACTAGTAGTATGGCTGCTGGTACTATAATATAGTATTGTATAAACTAGTAGTATGACTGCTGGTACTATAATATAGTATTGTATAAACTAGTAGTATGACTGCTGGTACTATAATATAGTATTGTATAAACTAGTAGTATGGCTGCTGGTACCATAATATATATTGTATAAACTAGTAGTATGGCTGCTGGTACCATAATATAGTATTGTATAAACTAGTAGTATGGCTGCTGGTACCATAATATAGTATTGCATGAACTAGTAGTATGGCTGCTGGTACTATAATATAGTATTGTATAAACTAGTAGTATGGCTGCTGGTACCATAATATAGTATTGTATAAACTAGTAGTATGGCTGCTGGTACCATAATATAGTATTGTATAAACTAGTAGTATGGCTGCTGGTACCATAATATAGTATTGTATAAACTAGTAGTATGGCTGCTGGTACCATAATATAGTATTGTATAAACTAGTAGTATGGCTGCTGGTACCATAATATAGTATTGTATAAACTAGTAGTATGGCTGCTGGTACCATAATATAGTATTGTATAAACTAGTAGTATGGCTGCTGGTACCATAATATAGTATTGTATAAACTAGTAGTATGGCTGCTGGTACCATATATAGTATTGTATAAACTAGTAGTATGGCTGCTGGAACCATAATATAGTATTGTATAAACTAGTAGTATGGCTGCTGGTACCATAATATAGTATTGTATAAACTAGTAGTTTGGTTGCATACGAGTATCACTGAGAGGAGAGTTAGGGGGGTGGGCAGTCTAGAGGGGAAAGAGAGTAGAGACATTTGTAGAACTAGAGTTAGAGTTCCCCCTACAGTATGTGATGAGACCATCAGACATTAGTAGAACTAGAGTTTGAGGTCCCCCTACAGTATGTGATGAGACCATCAGACATTAGTAGAACTAGAGTTAGAGGTCCACATTAGTAGAACTAGAGTTAGAGGTCTGCCCTACAGTATGTGATGAGACCATCATACATTAGTAGAACTAGAGTTAGAGGTCCCCCTACAGTAGTGATGAGACCATCAGACATTAGAAGAACTAGAGTTAGAGGTCCCCCTACAGTATGTGATGAGACCATCAGACATTAGTAGAACTAGAGTTAGATGGTCCCCCTACAGTACAGTATGTGATGGACATCTCTTTACATATTATATTACATCCTATTGAAATACTGGGGTTTTTGTGCAGCTGTACTTGTTGTCTGTATCACTGTGTTCACTCACAGCACAGAAGTACATGCCGCTGTCTCCTGTCTCCAATTTCTTCACTGTGAAAGATCCCCTCTCAGCTACAGTCTTGTTGGCTGAGAATTTGTCTTCACTGAAATCCCCTGAATACTCAGGTTTGGAACTGGGAGTAGTGAAGGCTACCTGCTTCATTCCCTCTCCTGGAAGCTGTCTGTACCAGTACATCTGGAAGTAGCTTCCACCCTTAGTGTGACTGCAGTTCATCTGAGCATCCCTGTCTTTCAGTTCCCAGAGTATGGTGGGTGTCTGAGTGACTTCACTCCCCTCAACAAGACCTGTAAGGATACAGTGAGAATGAAATCAATAGAGTTAGGTACAGTTAGACCTGAATACATCAAGACTCAGGTGAAGGGAACATATGCTTGGAAACATCAATATCTATAACTAGAGAAGTCCTTCATTGTAAATAAGAATGTTGTTCTTAACTTTCCTGGTTAAATAAATGAAACATTATGAAACTGTACCTGCAGCACAGAGCAGTGAGACAGTAACAGTGGAGAGAAATGTGAACATGTTTGATCACGTTATATGTGAGAGTGCTGGAAAGAGTCTGGTATCAATGTATATAAAACAAGAGGAGTGTCACATAGATGAATAGATGCCAATCAGTAGACCACGGCAGGTTCCACCATATTCAACATGTCAGTGAAGTGGGAGGGACTGATGATCTGAATACATCATGCTAATTAGTGGTCCAGACTGTAGAGACATTCACATTATTAAAGTTAGAGGTCCTCCTACAGTCCATGATGAGACCATCAGCTCTTTACATATTATATTCTATCCTATAGAGCTCGCCAGCTTGTAGTCCTAAAACACGGAAATGAGTCAGCATTTTCTTCCTCTGGTTCGTTGACCATTGCTATGGGAGAAATGAAGAGGTGAAATAATGGGGTTTTGGGATATAAGGTCTGAAGTTAAAACAGGCTTTGGAGATATTATACATTTTGTTCTGTGCAATAACTTAAGGATCGGACCCTTTTTTTCAATTTCACCTAAAATGACATACCTGAATCTAACTGCCTGTAGCTCAGGACCTGAAGCAAGGATATGCATATTCTTGATCCCATTTGAAAGGAAACACTTTGAGGTTTGTGGATCTGTGAAATTAATGTAGGAGAATATAACACATTTAATCTGGTAAAATATCTGTAAAAAGAAAACGTACGTTTTCCCGACCGAATTTTTTTTATCATTTTTGAAATGCAAGAGAAAGGCCATACTTTCAGATTGGAGTCTAGGTGTAATTTATATTTTAGCCACCAGATGGCAGTAGTGTGTTTGCAAAGTTTCAGACTGATCCAGTGAAGAATTACATTACTACACAATATTTTGAATTAATCCTGATAGGAGTTTTACCAAATGTGCCAATTTTGGTCCATTGATATATTTTCAAGTACATAACTATAGAGAACACAGACAAATGATATGGCAATATCAAAGTAGAGTTTACACACTTCCAGAAATGTCATACATGATGGATCGTTAGCTCATTCACTAACATTCACACATCTAGATGGCCGGGCGGAGTGGGTATGGAGCCAGAGACAGCAGTGGGGTCAAACTGTAGAACATAAAACTAGATTTTATCAAACAAAACTATGCTACATTTTATCTCTGGGACCCTCAGGATGACACATCAGAGCCAGATTACTGAATGTAAGTACATTATTTACCTTCAGAGGTGAATGTATCAAACCAGTTGCCGTGATAAAAGTTTTTTGTTGTTGTGGACTCTCCTCAAACAATAGCATGGGATTTTTGTCAATGTAATAACTACTGGTGAACGGGTGAAAGTGAGTGGTGCCCGCTGGGATAGTGTCACGGCCGTCTTCGGGTGAAAGAGAGGACCAAGGCGCAGCGTGGTATAAATACATTATGTATTTATTTAAGAAAGACAAATAACACTAAAACAAACTAAACAAAACAACAAACAGACGACCGTGAAGCTATACAAACAAATAAGTGCAGACACTGGCAACTTACACATAGACAATTACCCACAACCTACCTAATGCCTATGGCTGCCTAAAATATGGCTCCCAATCAGAGACAACGATAGACAGCTGTCTCTAATTGAGAACCAATCCAGGCAACAATAGACTTACATTGGGCGGCTCCGGATTGAGGGGCGGCTCCGGACTGAGGGCCGGCTCCGGACTGAGGGCCGGCTCATGACTGGAGGGCGGCTCATGACTGGAGGGCGGCTCATGACTGGAGGGCGGCTCATGACTGGCGGGCGGCTCATGACTGGCGGGCGGCTCTGGCGGCTCCTGACTGGCGGGCGGCTCTGGCGGCTCCTGACTGGCGGGCGGCTCTGGCGGCTCGGGACAGACGGGCGGCTCTGACGGCTCGGGACAGACGGGCGGCTCTGACGGCTCGGGACAGACGGGCGGCTCAGACGGCTCTGGGCAGGCGGGCAGCTCAGACGGCTCTGGGCAGGCAGGCAGCTCAGACGGCTCTGGGCAGGCAGGCAGCTCAGACGGCTCTGGGCAGGCAGGCAGCTCAGACGGCTCTGGGCAGGCAGGCAGCTCAGACGGCTCTGGGCAGGCAGGCAGCTCAGATGGCTCTGGGCAGGCAGGCAGCTCAGATAGCGCTGGGCAGACGGCAGACTCTGGCCGGCTGAGGCGCACTGTAGGCCTGGTGTGTGGTGCTGGAACTGGAGGTACCGGGCTAAGGACACGCACCTCAAGGCTAGTGCGGGGAGCAGCAACAGGGCGCACAGGGCTCTGGAGACGCACAGGAGGCTTGGTGCGTGGTGCCGGAACTGGTGGTACTGGGCTGGAGACACGCACCACAGGGCGAGTGCGTGGAGGAGGAACAGGGCTCTGGAGACACACTGGAAGCCTGGTGCGTGGTGTTGGCACTGGTGGTACTGGGCTGGGGCGGGGAGGTGGCGACGGATATACCGGACCATGCAGGCGTACTGGCTCCCTTGAGCACCGAGCCTGCCCAACCTTACCTGGTTGAATGCTCCCCGTAGCCCGACCAGTGCGGGGAGGTGGAATAACCCGCACTGGGCTGTGTTGGCGAACCGGGGACACCATGCGTAAGGCTGGTGCCATGTATGCCGGCCCGAGGAGACGCACTGGAGACCAGACGCGTTGAGCCGGCTTCATTGCACCTGGCTCAATGCTCAATCTAGCCCGGCCGATACGAGGAGCTGGAATGTACCGCACCGGGCTAAGCACACGTACAGGAGACACCGTGCGCTTTACCGCATAACACGGTGTCTGCCCGTACTTTCGCTCTCCACGGTAAGCTCAAGGAGTTGGCGCAGGTTTCCTACCTGACTTCGACACACTCCCTCTTAGTCCCCCCCAAGAAATATTTGGGGCAGACTCTCAGGCTTCCAGCCTCGCTTCCGTGCTGCCTCCTCATACCACCGCCTCTCGGCTCTAGCTGCCTCCAGCTCTTCACGAGGGCGGCGATACTCTCCAGCTTGAACCCAAGGTCCCTTACCGTCCAGTATTTCTTCCCAAGTCCATGAATCCTGTGTTCGCTGCTCCTGCTGCTGCTGCCGCTTACCACGCTGCTTGGTCCGAGTGTGGTGGGTGATTCTGTCACGGCCATCTTCGGGTGAAAGAGAGGACCAAGGCGCAGCGTGGTATAAATACATTATGTATTTATTTAAGAAAGACAAATAACACTAAAACAAACTAAACGAAAAAACAAACAGACGACCGTGAAGCTATACAAACAAATAAGTGCAGACACTGGCAACTTACACATAGACATAGACAATTACCCACAACCTACCTAATGCCTATGGCTGCCTAAAATATGGCTCCCAATCAGAGACAACGATAGACAGCTGTCTCTAATTGAGAACCAATCCAGGCAACCATAGACTTACATAAACACCTACACTGAACACAACCCCATGAACTCTACAAAACCCCCTAGACAATACAAACACCCTAGACTAGACAAAAACACACAAACATCCCCCATGTCACACCCTGACCTAACTAAAATAATAAAGAAAACAAAGATAACTAAGGCCAGGGCGTGACAGATAGAGAGGCTGTAAGGGCTGCATGCAAGGTATTTGGAGCAGAGGTATGAACAGTTGAATGGGAGATGTTTATAACCATTTATATTTATTATTGCTACATTTTATCGTAGAAACACCAGTGAATTTAAACAAGAAGGTAATGTCATCTAAAACAATAATTGGGTTCCATTACGTGGAACAACGTCTGAGATTGAAGTAAATGTTCCACCTGCTGATACCACAGTATGGTGTTGTAGCTGGGGAGAGTGTGTTCCACCTGCTGATACCACAGTATGGTGTTGTAGCTGGGGAGAGTGTGTTCCACCTGCTGATACCACAGTATGGTGTTGTAGCTGGGGAGAGTGTGTTCCACCTGCTGATACCACAGTATGGTGTTGTAGCTGGGGAGAGTGTGTTCCACCTGCTGATACCACAGTATGGTGTTGTAGCTGGGGAGAGTGTGTTCCACCTGCTGATACCACAGTATGGTGTTGTAGCTGGGGAGAGTGTGTTCCACCTGCTGATACCACAGTATGGTGTTGTAGCTGGGGAGAGTGTGTTCCACCTGCTGATACCACAGTATAGGTGTTGTAGCTGGGGAGAGTGTGTTCCACCTGCTGATACCACAGTAATGGTGTTGTAGCTGGGGACCCAGTATGGTTGTAGCTGAGAGTGTGTTCCACCTGCTGATACCACAGTATGGTGTTGTTCCACCTGCTGATACCACAGTATGGTGTTGTAGCTGAGGAGAGTGTGTTCCACCTGCTGATACCACAGTATGGTGTTGTAGCTGGGGAGAGTGTGTTCCACCTGCTGATACCACAGTATGGTGTTGTAGCTGGGGAGAGTGTGTTCCACCTGCTGATACCACAGTATGGTGTTGTAGCTGGGGAGAGTGTGTTCCACCTGCTGATACCACAGTATGGTGTTGTAGCTGGGGAGAGTGTGTTCCACCTGCTGATACCACAGTATGGTGTTGTAGCTGGGGAGAGTGTGTTCCACCTGCTGATACCACAGTAAGGTGTTGTAGCTGGGGAGAGTGTGTTCCACCTGCTGATACCACAGTACGGTGTTGTAGCTGGGGAGAGCGTGTTCCACCTGCTGATACCACAGTATGGTGTTGTAGCTGGGGAGAGCGTGTTCCACCTGCTGATACCACAGTACTGGTGTTGTAGCTGGGGAGACGTGTTCCCTACCACAGTATGGTGTTGGGGCTGGGGAGAGTGTGTCCACCTGCTGATACCACAGTATGGTGTTGTAGCTGGGAGAGTGTGTTCCACCTGCTGATACCACAGGTATGGTGTTGTAGCTGGGGAGAGTGTGTTCCACCTGCTGATACCACAGTATGGTGTTGTAGCTGGGGAGAGTGTGTTCCACCTGCTGATACCACAGTATGGTGTTGTAGCTGGGGAGAGTGTGTTCCACCTACTGGGGAAGTGTGTTCACTACTGATACCACAGTATGGTGTTGTAGCTGGGGAGAGTGTGTTCCACCTGCTGATACCACAGTATGGTGTTGTAGCTGGGGAGAGTGTGTTCCACCTGCTGATACCACAGTATGGTGTTGTAGCTGGGGAGAGTGTGTTCCACCTGCTGATACCACAGTATGGTGTTGTAGCTGGGGAGAGTGTGTTCCACCTGCTGATACCACAGTATGGTGTTGTAGCTGGAGAGAGTGTGTTCCACCTGCTGACACCACAGTATTGTGTTGTAGCTGGGGAGAGTGTGTTCCACCTGCTGATACCACAGTATGGTGTTGTAGCTGGGGAGAGTGGGTGAACAGGACAGCAGTTTCTCCAGAACTCTGAAATACTGAAGATGGAGACTGAAGAACGCTGGAACAGAGGAGTTCACCTGTTACAGAAGAGGAGAGAGAGACCTGTTTGTTATAACTAGTGTAGTCATTCAGGAACTGTATGGAATTATAGATTATTTTAGACCGTATCTAATCTGTGATCAAGAATAATGAGAGATTCACATTCATATGTAGAAAATATCCAACAGTGAAAGATTCTTAGTTCAACACTGAGTCAAGATGAACATTCAAAAGGACATGGATCTTCAGCTCTCAGACTCCTTACTACACACCATAGTTTACTGTGGTACTGTGTCTGGTGAGTCCACATGGGTTTGTTGAGCTGTAACTCCCCCTACAGGAAAGACATGATATCATACCATACTGTATCATGGGTCTCCTGTATATCAGAGGGAACCTCCCCTTTCTGTTAGACCAGCTGGTGAGTGTTTTGGCATTGAATCAGAGTCAGATACAGTGTGATGTTAATACAGGTGTGATTAGTCTACAGTACACCAGGGAGGAGGTTTTTGTAGAGCAGAGAGGGAGATCTGATGCACTGTGTAAACTAGCAGCACAGTAATACACAGCACTGCTATCTGGAGTTAGTTGATTGATGGTTAAGGTGCTGGTACCACCTGCATTAGCATCTCCTTCTATATTAAATCCAACCTCAGGATATCCAGTTTTCCCATACAGGTATCCTAAAAACACAAATTCTCTGTAGTTGGATTGCTTGTACCAGAGGACACGATCATAGCCTGATATACTATGTGTACACTCGGTCTTAGCCGACTCTCCCTGGTTCTTGTACAGGGATGCAGGACTCTGGTTAACCTGGTTACTGAGAGAAGAACCTGGAGAGAGAGAGAGAGAGAGAGGTGAAACAACATATAAAGAAACATATTCACCTGAAACATAAAAACATAAAATGAGGATATTATTAGTTGATGAAATCAGTGACCTGAATACCTGCAGCCCAGGCTGTGTAACCCATGGTGATGGAGATAAGAATTGTGATCATGTTGACTCACTGTTAAGGAGACAGAATGAGACAGACAAACCCCTCCTCATGAATTAGAGGTGGCTTCTCATCAACTCATCTCAGTGATCTAATAGAGGGATGCTGCCTCCTTATGAGAACATCTAAAACATCAGAGACCTGAGATGAACCCTGCAGGAGGAGTCTATGTGGGACAGGAAGCAGGGTTTAGTAGAGCAGAGAGGGAGATCTGGCAAGATAGAACAGCACACTCCGGGGTGGGGGGGTCTGTGCATATTTATAAACAACAGCTGGTGCATGAAATCTAAGGAAGTCTCTAGATTTTGCTCGCCTAAAGTAGAGTATATTGGGATAAATTGCAGGACACACTACTTGCCTAGAGAGTTTTCAGCTATACTTTTTGTGGCTATTTTCTACCATCACAGACAGATGCTGGCACTAAGACCGCACTCAGTCAGCTGTATAAGGAAATAAGCAAACAGGAAACCACTCACCCAGAGGGGGCGCTCCGAGTGGCCTGAGACTTTAATGCAGGGAAACTTAAATCCGTTCTTCCAAATTTTCATCAACATATTAAATGTGCAACTAGAGGGAATACAATTCTAGATCACCTGTACTCCACACACAGAGATGCGTACAGAGCTCTCCCTCGCCCTCCATTTGGTAAATCCGACCACAACTCTATCCTCCTGATTCCTGCTTACAAGCAAAAATTAAACCAGGAAGCACCAGTGACTCGGTCTATTAAAAAGTGGTCAGATGAAGAAGATGCCAAACTCCAGGACTGTTTTGCTTTCACAGACTGGAACATGTTCCGGGATTCCTCCGATGGCATTGAGGAGTACACCACATCAGTCACTGGCTTTATCAATAAGTGCATCGAGGACGTCGTCCCCACAGTGACTGTACGTACATACCCCAACCAGAAGCCATGGATTACAGGCAACATTCGCACTGAGCTAAAGGGTAGAGCTGCCGCTTTCAAGGTGCGGGACTCTAACCTGGAAGCTTACAAGAAATCCTGCTATGCCCTGCGACGAACCATCAAACAGGCAAAGCGTCAATACAGGGCTAAGACTGAATCATACTACACCGGCTCCAACGCTCGTCTTATGTGGCAGGGCTTGCAAACTATTACAGACTACAAAGGGAAGCACAGCCGCGAGCTGCCCAGTGACACGAGCCTACCACACGAGCTAAACCACTTCTTTGCTCGCTTCGAGGCAAGCAATACTGAGGCATGCATGAGAGCATCAGCTGTTCCGGACGACTGTGTGATCACGCTCTCCGTAGCCGACGTGAGTAAGGCCTTTAAACAGGTCAACATACACAAGGCTGCGGAGCCAGACGGATTACCAGCATGTGCTGACCAACTGGTAGGTGTCTTCACTGACATTTTCAACATGTCGCTCATTGAGTCTGTAATACCAACATGTGTCAAGCAGACCACCATAGTCCCTGTACCCAAGAACACAAAGGCAACCTGCATAAATGACTACAGGCCCGTAGCACTCGTCCGTAGCCATGAAGTGCTTTGAAAGGTTGGTAATGCTCACATCAAAACAATTCTCCCAGAAACCCTAGACCCACTCCAATTTTCATACCGTCCAAACAGATCCACAGATGATGCAATCTCTATTGTACTCAAATCAAATCAAATGTATTTATATAGCCCTTCTTACATCAGCTGATATCTCAAAGTGCTGTACAGAAACCCAGCCTAAAACCCCAAACAGCAAGCAATGCAGGTGTAGAAGCACGGTGGCTAGGAAAAACTCCCTAGAAAGGCCAAAACCTAGGAAGAAACCTAGAGAAGAACCAGGCTATGAGGGGTGGTCAGTCCTCTTCTGGCTGTGCCGGGTGGAGATTATAACAGAACATGGCCAAGATGTTCAAATGTTCATAAATGACCAGCATGGTCAAATAATAATAATCACAGCAGTTGTCGAGGGTGCAAGAAGTCAGTACCTCAGGAGTAAATGTCAGTTGGCTTTTCATAGCCGATCATTGAGAGTATCTCTACCGCTCCTGCTGTCTCCAGAGAGTTGAAAACAGCAGGTCTGGGACAGGTAGCACGTCCGGTGAACAGGTCAGGGTTCCATAGCCGCAGGCAGAACAGTTGAAACTGGAGGTGGACTGGGGACAGCAAGGAGTCATCATGCCAGGTAGTCCTGAGGCATGGTCATAGGGCTCAGGTCCTCCGAGAGAGAGAAAGAAAGAGAGAAAGAGAGAATTAGAGAGAGCATACTTAAATTCACACAGGACACCGGATAAGACAGGAGAAGTACTCCAGATATACAGACTGACCCTAGCCCCCCGACACATAAACTACTGCAGCATAAATAATGGAGGCTGAGACAGGAGGGGTCAGGACACACTGTGGCCCCATCCGATGATACCCCCGGACAGGGCCAAACAGGCAGGATAAGCCCCCACACCACTAGAGGGATATCTTCAACCACCAACTTACCATCCTGAGACAAGGCCAAGTATAGCTCACAAAGATCTCCGCCACGGCACAACCCAAGGGGGGGCGCCAACCCAAAGAGGAAGATCACGTCAGCGACTCAACCCACTCAAGTGACGCACCCCTCCTAGGGACGGCATGGAAGAGCACTGTAATAGCCCCTGTAATAGGGTTAGAGGCAGATAATCTCAGTGGAGAGAGGGGAACCGGCCAGGCAGAGACAGCAAGGGTGGTCCGTTGCTCCAGAGCCTTTCCGTTCACCTTCACACTCCTGGGCCAGACTACACTCAATCATATGACCAATCATATGACCTACTGAAGAGATGAGTCTTCAGTAAAGACTTAAAGGTTGAGACCGAGTCTGCGTCTCTCACATGGGTAGGCAGAACATTCCATAAAAATGGAGCTCTATAGGAGAAACCCCTGCCTCCAGCTGTTTGCTTAGAAATTCTAGGGACAATTAGGAGGCCTGCGTCTTGTGACCGTAGCGTACGTGTAGGTATGTACGGCAGGACCAAATCGGAAAGATAGGGAGGAGCAAGCCCATGTAATGCTTTGTAGGTTAGCAGTAAAACCTTGAAATCACTCCACACTGCCCTTTCCCACCTGGACAAAAGGAACACCTATGTGAGAATGCTGTTCAATGACTACAGCTCAGCGTTCAACAACATCAAAGCTCATCACTAAGCTAAGGATCCTGGTACTTAACACCTCAACTGGATCCTGGACTTCCTGACGGGCCGCCCCCAGGTGGTAAGGGATGGTAACAACACAACTACAGCGCTGATCCTCAATACGGGGACCCCTCAGGGCTGCGTGCTCAGTCCCCTCTTGTACTCCCTTTTCACTCATGAATCCATGGCCAGGCACGACTCCAACACCATCATCAAGTTTGCCAATGACAGAACAGTGGTAGGCCTGATCACCAACAATGATGAGACGTCCTATAGGGAGGAGTTCAGAGACCTGGCCGTGTGGTGCCAGGACAGCAACCTCTCCCTCAACGTGATCAAGACAAAGCAGATGATTGTGGACTACAGGAAAAGGAGGACCAAGCACGCCCCCATTCTCATCGACGGGGCTGTAGTGGAGCAGGTTGAGAGCTTCAAATTCCTTGGTGTCCACATCAACAACAAACTATCAAGGTCCCAACACACCAAGACAGTCGTGAAGAGGGCACGACAAAGCCTATTCCCCCCCAGGAGACTGAAAAGATTTGGATTGGGTCCTCAGATCCTCAAATGGTTCTACAGCTGCACCATCGAGAGCATCCTGACTGGTTGCATCACTGCCTGTTTTGGCAACTGCTCAGCCTCCCACCACAAGGCACTACAGAGGGTAGTGCGTACGGCCCAGGACATCACTGGGGCCAAGCTTGCTGCCATCCAGGACCTCTATACCAAGCAGTGTCAGAGGAAGGCCCTAAAAATTGTCAAACTCCAGCCACCCTAGTCATAGACTGTTCTCTCTGCTATCACACAGCAAGAGGTACCGGACCGCCAAGTCTAGGTACAAAAGGCTTCATAACAGCTTCTACCCCCAAGCCAGAAGACTCCTGAACAGCTAATCAAAGGGCTCCCCAGACCCGTCTTTTACACTGCTGCAACTCTCTGTTTATTGTCTATGCATAGTCACTTTAACTCTACATGTACATATTACCTCAATAACCTTGACTAACCGGTGCCCCCGCACATTGACTCTGTATCTATTTTTTACTTAACACTTTTTTTTTCTTAAAAACTTCTTAATGCATTGCTGGTTAAGGGCATTTAAGTAAGCATTTCAATGTAAAGTCTATACCTGCTGTATTCGGTGCATGTGACAAATAAAATTGAATGTGATTTGACATGCCAATCTCCTTTTGTCCAGACAGCATCAGATACATGGTCTACACATACGGAGACAGATGGGAGCTGTTTCACTGTCCAGACAGCATCAGATACGTGGTCTACACATACTGTGTCACGCTCGCTATCCTCAAACTCCCTGTCATAAATAAAACCAAGGCGCAGCGTGCATGTAGTTCCACATCTTTTAATGGGAGTGAAAAACTTAACCAACAAAACAAACCGGTAAACAGCAAAGAAGGTGACGCAACCGAGGTGCACACAAACGGAAAATAGTAATTACCCACAACATTAGGTGGGAAAAAAGGCTGCCTAAGTATGATTCTCAATCAGAGACAACGATAGAAAGCTGTCCCTGATTGAGAACCATACCCAGCCAAAACATAGAAATACAGAAACCTAGAAAACAAAACATAGAATGCCCATCCCACATCACACTCTGACTTAACCAAATAGAGAAATAAAACGGCTCTCTAAGGTCAGAGCGTGACATACGGAGACAGAGGGGAGCTGTTTCACTGTCCAGACAGCATCAGATACATGGTCTACACATACGGAGACAGAGGGGAGCTGTTTCACTGTCCAGACAGCATCAGATACATGGTCTACACATACGGAGACAGAGGGGAGCTGTTTCACTGTCCAGACAGCATCAGATACATGGCCTACACATACGGAGACAGAGGGGAGCTGTTTCACTGTCCAGACAGCATCAGATACATGGTCTACACATACGGAGACAGATGGGAGCTGTTTCACTGTCCAGACAGCATCAGATACATGGTCTACACATACGGAGACAGAGGGGAGCTGTTTCACTGTCCAGACAGCATCAGATACATGGTCTACACATACTGAGACAGAGGGGAGCTGTTTCACTGTCCAGACAGCATCAGATACATGGTCTACACATACTGAGACAGAGGGGAGCTGTTTCACTGTCCAGACAGCATCAGATACATGGTCTACACATACTGAGACAGAGAGGTGCTGTTTCACTGTCCAGACAGCATCAGATACATGGTCTACACATACTGAGACAGAGGGGAGCTGTTTCACTGTCCAGACAGCATCAGATACATGGTCTACACATACTGAGACAGATGGAAGCTGTTTCACTGTCCAGACAGCATCAGATACATGGTCTACACATACGGAGACAGAGGGGATGGTGTTTCACTGTCCAGACAGCATCAGATACATGGTCTACACATACTGAGACAGAGGGGAGCTGTTTCACTGTCCAGACAGCATCAGATACATGGTCTACACATACGGAGACAGAGGGGAGCTGTTTCACTGTCCAGACAGCATCAGATACATGGTCTACACATACGGAGACAGAGGGGATGGTGTTTCACTGTCCAGACAGCATCAGATACATGGTCTACACATACTGAGACAGATGGAAGCTGTTTCACTGTCCAGACAGCATCAGATACATGGTCTACACATACGGAGACAGAGGGGAGCTGTTTCACTGTCCAGACAGCATCAGATACATGGTCTACACATACTGAGACAGAGGGGAGCTGTTTCACTTGATCGGATGCATTATCTGAGATTGATGTGTCTTTCTGTTTGTGTGCATCTTGGTAAAATAAATTATTAATATTTAACATTTTACTTAGAAGGGCAAGGAGGTACGGTAGGGTGGGCCAGGCCCCCAAGTGCCCTTACATACCACCGGCACTTGTCCAGGCCCCCTAGGGCCCTCCCATACCACCGGCCCTGGTCCAGGCCTCCTTGGTGCCCTCCCATACCACCGGCCCTGGTCCAGGCCCCCTAGGGCCCTCCCATACCACTGACCCTGGTCCAGCCACCCTAGGGACTTCGCATACTACCGGACCAATTCCAGGCCCGCTAGGATCCTCCTATACCACCGGCCTTGGCACAAGCCCCCTAGGGCCCTCCCATACCACCGGCCCTGGTCCAGACCCCCTAGGGCCCTCCCATACCGCCTGGCCCTGGTCCAGGCCCCCTAGGGCCCTCCCATACCGCCTGGCCCTGGTCCAGACCCCCTAGGGCCCTCCCATACCGCCTGGCCCTGGTCCAGGCCCCCTAGGGCCCTCCCATACCGCCTGGCCCTGGTCCAGACCCCGTAGGGCCCTCCCATACCGCCTGGCCCTGGTCCAGGCCCCCTAGGGCCCTCCCATACCGCCTGGCCCTGGTCCAGGCCCCCTAGAGCCCTCCCATACCGCCTGGCCCTGGTCCAGGCCCACACACATTTAGAAAGCGCCTGAATCCCAAATGACACCCTATTCCCTATATAGGGCACTAACTTTGACCAGGGACCATAGAGTGCCACCATACAGCATCTTCTAAATGTGTGTTGAGAAACACTCCCTCCTGGTGGAGAACTGAGGAAGTGCACCTAAACCATCTAAACTAGCCACTTATAACAGTATCATTACCATCTGTTTGACATCAAATGGTTCATAGCAAAGTGTTGTTGAAGTGGTTGAAGACAGGTACAGGTGTATAGAGCTGTAGTCAGTATTATATGAGAGGATCAGAGAGGGTTTTTGTAGAGGAGAGAGGGTATAGTGAAACACTGTGCTTTACTAGCAGCACAGAAATACACTGCACTGTCTTCAGCTTCTGTCACTTTGGGAATATGTAGATACGCCATTTTATTAGCTGCACCATCTCCACTGACATTAAAACGCCCTTTAAAGGAGTCTTCCACCGTTGGACTGGTGAATCTCACATACCCAATGAGTTTCAGAGCAGTGTTTTGGGCTGACTGTTGGTACCACAGTATCATGTTGTAACTTGAAACAGTGTGGCTGCAGGTGAGATTAACTTTATCTTCAGGTCCTTTTAGTATTGCAGTAGGAGTCTGGTGAACTTTGTCTGTTGGTGACAGCCCTGTGGATGAAAACAGACAATATGAAATATACAGTATTACTCAGCATATTGACAGCAATATATTTCAGTAGTAAATCTATCTTTCATGAGGGATTTAGTACCTGTCACCCATAGTGGTAGAGTTGCTACATGTATGAGAAGCTTGATCATGTTGATGGTTCTGGAGAGAAGAGTCACATGGACAAGGAGAAAGGGTTTTCAGATAGTCAGAGATGTGATGTCATCTAGTGGGAGTGTCAAATGTATGTCAGCATCCCAAATGGCTCCCTATTCCCTTTCTAGTGCACTACTTTAGACCAGAGCCCATAGGGGGGAGGGGAGAATAAGGCAACAGAGAAGGGGAGCTGAACTGAGCTGCCGGAGGGGAAGGAAATCACATCACTTTGACGTCAGAACTTGTGTTGATATTCAAGCAGATCCCTTGTTCACCTACAGGTCTCCTGTTCAACTTAAAGGTGTATTGTGGAACATACCGGTATCTACATCATTGAAAGTATTTGTCTCTTTTAGTCTTTAGATCTGATCTGTGTTATAGATTCTGCGGTCATCACACTAGAAATAGGATGTCATTTGAAGAAATACCTGAACCGTTTCTTCAAGACAACAACATCAACCACATTATTTGGTCTAGAGGTTTGATATCAACTTCCTCCATGTGCTCAGACATCTACAGCGGTGGATAGCAGGTGTGCTGGGTGTTGATGTACACTGCAGTTATGGAGTAAAGGATCAGAAGGGGGGTTTGTAGAAGAGAGAAGGGTATCTACATCACTGTGTTGACTTCAGGTCAGAACAGTAATACACTGCACTGACTTCAGGTCAGAACAGTAATACACTGCACTGACTTCAGGTCAGAACAGTAATACACTGCACTGACTTCAGGTCAGAACAGTAATACACTGCACTGACTTCAGGTCAGAACAGTAATACACTGCACTGACTTCAGGTCAGAACAGTAATACACTGCACTGACTTCAGGTCAGAACAGTAATACACTGCACTGACTTCAGGTCAGAACAGTAATACACTGCACTGACTTCAGGTCAGAACAGAAGCTGAAGAGATGCTTCTTTCGATCCATTTCCAAGGATTTCAAAGTGCTCTTAAAATGATCCTTCAACTGTCTGACTTTTATAATACACATATCCAATCAGTTTCAGACTAGTATCATCTATTGACTGCTGGTACCATAATATAGTATTGTATAAACTAGTAGTATGACTGCTGGTACCATAATATAGTATTGTATAAACTAGTAGTATGGCTGCTGGTACCATTATATAGTATTGTATAAACTAGTAGTATGGCTGCTGGTACTATAATATAGTATTGTATAAACTAGTAGTATGGCTGCTGGTACTATAATATAGTATTGTATAAACTAGTAGTATGGCTGCTGGTACCATAATATAGTATTGTATAAACTAGTAGTATGACTGCTGGTACTATAATATAGTATTGTATAAACTAGTAGTATGACTGCTGGTACTATAATATAGTTTTGTATAAACTAGTAGTATGACTGCTGGTACCATAATATAGTATTGTATAAACTAGTAGTATGACTGCTGGTACTATAATATAGTATTGTATAAACTAGTATTATGGCTGCTGGTACTATATTATAGTATTGTATAAACTAGTAGTATGGCTGCTGGTACCATAATATAGTATTGTATAAACTAGTAGTATGGCCGCTGGTACCATAATATAGTATTGTATAAACTAGTAGTATGGCTGCTGGTACTATAATATAGTATTGTATAAACTAGTAGTATGACTGCTGGTACTATAATAGAGTATTGTATAAACTAGTAGTATGACTGCTGGTACCATAATATAGTATTGTATAAACTAGTAGTATGACTGCTGGTACTATAATATAGTATTGTCTAAACTAGTAGTATGGCTGCTGGTACTATATTATAGTATTGTATAAACTAGTAGTATGGCTGCTGGTACCATAATATAGTATTGTATAAACTAGTAGTATGACTGCTGGTACTATAATATAGTATTGTATAAACTAGTAGTATGGCTGCTGGTACCATAATATAGTATTGTATAAACTAGTAGTATGGCTGCTGGTACTATAATATAGTATTGTATAAACTAGTAGTATGGCTGCTGGTACTATAATATAGTATTGTATAAACTAGTAGTATGGCTGCTGGTACTATAATATAGTATTGTATAAACTAGTAGTATGACTGCTGGTACTATAATATAGTATTGTATAAACTAGTAGTATGACTGCTGGTACTATAATATAGTATTGTATAAACTAGTAGTATGACTGCTGGTACCATAATATAGTATTGTATAAACTAGTAGTATGACTGCTGGTACTATAATATAGTATTGTATAAACTAGTATTATGGCTGCTGGTACTATATTATAGTATTGTATAAACTAGTAGTATGGCTGCTGGTACCATAATATAGTATTGTATAAACTAGTAGTATGGCTGCTGGTAACATAATATAGTATTGTATAAACTAGTAGTATGGCTGCTGGTACTATAATATAGTATTGTATAAACTAGTAGTATGACTGCTGGTACTATAATATAGTATTGTATAAACTAGTAGTATGACTGCTGGTACCATAATATAGTATTGTATAAACTAGTAGTATGACTCCTGGTACTATAATATATTATTGTATAAACTAGTAGTATGGCTGCTGGTACTATATTATAGTATTGTATAAACTAGTAGTATAGCTGCTGGTACCATAATATAGTATTGTATAAACTAGTAGTATGACTGCTGGTACTATAATATAGTATTGTATAAACTAGTAGTATGGCTGCTGGTACTATAATATAGTATTGTATAAACTAGTAGTATGGCTGCTGGTACCATAATATTGTCACGCCCTGGCCTTAGTATTCTTTGTTTTCTTTATTATTTTAGTTAGGTCAGGGTGTGACATGGGGAATGTATGTGTTTTTGTATTGTCTAGGGGTTTTGTATGGTAAATTGGATCAGTGTCTTGTCTAGGTGTTTGTATGTCTATGGCTGCCTAGATTGGTTCTCAATTAGAGGCAGCTGTGGTTCATTGTCTCTAATTGGGAGCCATATTTAAGGCAGTCATAGGCATTGGGGTTTTGTGGGTAATTGTCTATGTTCTATGTTGCATGTTTGCACTTAGTCTTTGATAGCTTCACGTTCGTCTGTTTGTTGTTTTGTTTCGTTTGTTCTTCTTCTAATAAAGAGAAGATGTATTTTTCACACGCTGCGCCTTGGTCCTCTCTCTCACCCATAGACGATCATGACAGAATTACCCACCAGAATCGGACCAAGCGGCGTGTAAAGCAGCAACGGGAGCAGCGCATAAAGGATTCATGGACATGGGAGGAGATATTGGATGGAAAGGGACCTTGGGCACAACCAGGAGAATATCGCCTCCCTTGTGAAGAGCTGGAGGCAGCTAAAGCCGAGAGGAGGCGATATGAGGAGGCAGCACGGAAGCAAGGCTGGAAGCCCGCGAGTACAACCCAAAAATTTCTTGGGGGGGGCTAAAAGGGAGGGTTGGGAAGTCAGGTAGGAGACCTGCGCATACTCCCTGTACTTACCGTGGAGAGCGAGAGTACGGGCAGACACCGTGTTACGCAGTAGAGCGCATGGTGTCTCCTGTACGTGTTCATAGCCCGGTGCGGGTTATTCCACCTCCCCGCACTGGCAGGGCTAGATTAAGGATTGAGCCGGATGTCATGAAGCCGGCCCAACGCATCTGGCCACCAGTGCGTCTCCTCGGGCCGGCTTACATGGCACCAGCCTTACGCATGGTGTCCCCGGTTCGCCTACATAGCCCGGTGCGGGTTATTCCACCTCCCCGCACTGGTCGGGCGACGGGGAGCATACAACCAGGTAAGGTTGGGCAGGCTCAGTGCTCAAGGGAGCCAGTACGCCTGCACGGTCAGGTATTTCCGGGGCCACCTCCCCGCCCCAACCCAGTACCACCAGTGCCTACACCACGCACCAGGCTTCCTGTGCGTCTCCAGAGCCCTGTGCCTCCTCCACGCACTAGCCCTATGGTGCGTGTCTCCAGCCCATTACCACCAGTGCCTACACCACGCACCACGCCTCCTGTGCGTCTCCAGAGTCCTGTGCGTCCTGTTCCTGCTCCCCGCACTAGCCCTGAGATGCGTGTCCCCAGCCCGGTACCACCAGTTCCGGCACCACGCACTAGGCCTAATGTGCGTCTCCAGGGTCCAGTATGCCCTGTTCCTTCTCCCCGCACTAGCCTTCAGGTGCGTGTCCCCAGCCCGGTACCACCAGTTCCGGCACCACGCACCAGGCCTACAGTGCGCCTCAGTCGGCCAGAGTCTGCCGTCTGCCCAGCGGCGCCTGAACTGCCCGTCTGCCCAGCCCCATCTGAGCCATCCATCTGCCCAGCGCCATCTGAGCCATCCGTCTGCCCAGCGCCATCTGAGCCATCCGTCTGCCCAGCGCCATCTGAGCCATCCGTCTGCCCAGCGCCATCTGAGCCATCCGTCTGCCCCGAGCCGTTAGAGCCGCCCGTCTGTCCCGAGCCGTCAGAGCCGTTTGTCAGTCAGGAGCCGCTAGAGCCACCAGTCAGCCAGGATCTGCCAGAGCCGCCAGTCAGCCAGGATCTGCCAGAGCCGCCAACCAGCCAGGATCTGCCAGAGCCGCCAACCAGCCAGGATCTGCCAGAGCCGCCAACCAGCCAGGATCTGCCAGAGCCGCCAACCAGCCAGGATCTGCCAGAGCCGCCAACCAGCCAGGATCTGCCAGAGCCGCCAGTCAGCCAGGATCTGCTAGAGCCGCCAGTCAGCCAGGATCTGCCAGAGCCGCCAGTCAGCCAGGATCTGCCAGAGCCGCCAGTCAGCCAGGATCTGCCAGAGCCGCCAGAGCCGCCAGGATCTGCCAGAGCCGTCAGCCAGCCAGGAGCTGCCAGAGCCGTCAGCCAGCCATGAGCAGCCAGAGCCGTCAGCCAGCCATGAGCAGCCAGATCCGTCAGCCAGCCATGAGCAGCCAGATCCGTCAGCCAGCCATGAGCAGCCAGATCCGTCAGCCAGCCATGAGCTGCCGTCCCTCAGTCCGGAGCTGCCGTCCCTCAGTCCGGAGCTGCCGTCCCTCAGTCCGGAGCTACCCCTCAGTCCGGAGCTACCCCTCAGTCCGGAGCTACCCATCCGTCCGGTGGCGCCCTCTGGGATGGTCTTCAGTCCGGGACTTGCTACAAGGGTCGCCGCTCCAGAGGCGCCACCAAAGCGGGTATTGACAATGGTGGAGTGGGGGCCACGTCCCGCACCCGAGCCGCCGCCATAATAAGGCCCACCCCGGACCCTCCCCTTCAATGTCAGGTTGTGCGGCCGGAGTCCGCACCTTTGGGGGGGGGGGGGTACTGTCACGCCCTGGCCTTAGTATTCTTTGTTTTCTTTATTATTTTAGTTAGGTCAGGGTGTGACATGGGGAATGTATGTGTTTTTGTATTGTCTAGGGGTTTTGTATGGTAAAGGGATCAGTGTCTTGTCTAGGTGTTTGTATGTCTATGGCTGCCTAGATTGGTTCTCAATTAGAGGCAGCTGTGGTTCATTGTCTCTAATTGGGAGCCATATTTAAGGCAGTCATAGGCATTGGGGTTTTGTGGGTAATTGTCTATGTTCTATGTTGCATGTTTGCACTTAGTCTTTGATAGCTTCACGTTTGTCTGTTTGTTGTTTTGTTTCGTTTGTTCTTCTTCTAATAAAGAGAAGATGTATTTTTCACACGCTGCGCCTTGGTCCTCTCTCTCACCCAGAGACGATCGTGACAAATATAGTATTGTATAAACTAGTAGTATGGCTGCTGGTACTATAATATAGTATTGTATAAACTAGTAGTATGGCTGCTGGTACTATAATATAGTATTGTATAAACTAGTAGTATGGCTGCTGGTACCATAATATAGTATTGTATAAACTAGTAGTATGGCTGCTGGTACTATAATATAGTATTGTATAAACTAGTAGTATGGCTGCTGGTACTATAATATAGTATTGTATAAACTAGTAGTATGACTGCTGGTACTATAATATAGTATTGTATAAACTAGTAGTATGGCTGCATACGAGTATCACTGAGAGGAGACAGAGGGGGGTGGGCAGGCTAGAGGGGAAAGAAAGTAGAGACATTGGAATAACTAGAGTTAGAGGTCCCCCTACAGTATGTGATGAGACCATCAGACATTAGTAGAACTAGAGTTAGAGGTCCCCCTACAGTATGTGATGAGACCATCTCTTTACATATTATATTACATCCTATTGAAATACTGGGGTTTTTGTGCAGCTGTACTTGTTGTCTGTATCACTGTGTTCACTCACAGCACAGAAGTACATGCCACTGTCTCCTGCCTCCAACTTCTTCACTGTGAAAGATCCACTCTCAGCTACAGTCTTGTTGGCTGAGAATTTGTCTTCACTGAAGTCTCCATATTCGGCTTTGCTATAACTACTTGTGTAAACTACCTGCTTCATTCCCTCTCCTGGAAGCTGTCTGTACCAGTACATCTGACGGTAGGTTGCTCCCTTAGTGTGACTGCAGTTCATCAGAGCATCCCTGTCTTTCAGTTCCCAGAGTATGGTGGGTGTCTGAGTGACTTCACTCCCCTCAACAAGACCTGTAAGGATACAGTGAGAATGAAATCAATAGAGTTAGGTACAGTTAGACCTGAATACATCAAGACTCAGGTGAAGTGAACATATGCTTGGAAACATCAATATCTATAACTAGAGAAGTCCTTCATTGTAAATAAGAATGTTGTTCTTAACTTTCCTGGTTAAATAAATGAAACATTATGAAACTGTACCTGCAGCACAGAGCAGTGAGACAGTAACAGTGGAGAGAAATGTGAACATGTTTGATCACGTTATATGTGAGAGTGCTGGAAAGAGTCTGGTATCAATGTATATAAAACAAGAGGAGTGTCACATAGATGAATAGATGCCAATCAGTAGACCACGACAGGTTCCACCATATTCAACATGTCAGTGAAGTGGGAGGGACTGATGATCTGAATACATCATGCTAATTAGTGGTCCAGACTGTAGAGACATTCACATTATTAAAGTTAGAGGTCCTCCTACAGTCCATGATGAGACCATCAGCTCTTTACATATTATATTCTATCCTATAGAGCTCGCCAGCTTGTAGTCCTAAAACACGGAAATGAGTCAGCATTTTCTACCTCTGGTTCGTTGACCATTGCTGTGGGAGAAATGAAGGGGTGAAATAATGGGGTTTTGGGATATAAGGTCTGAAGTTAAAACAGGCTTTGGAGATATTATACATTTTGTTCTGTGCAATAACTTAAGGATCGGACCCTTTTTTTCAATTTCTCCTAAAATGACATACCTGAATCTAACTGCCTGTAGCTCAGGACCTGAAGCAAGGATATGCATATTCTTGATCCCATTTGAAAGGAAACACTGACGTTTGTGGATCTGTGAAATTAATATAGGAGAATGTAACACATTAGATCTGGTAAAAGATCTGGTAAAAATAAAACGTACGTTTTCCCGGACGGAAATAATTAATCGTCTTTGAAATGCAAGAGAAAGGCCAAACTTCGAAATAGGAGTCTAGGTGTAAATTATATTTGGGCCAACAGATGGCAGTAGTGTGTGTGAAAAGTTTCAGACTGATGCATTGAAGAATTACATTACTGCACAATATTTTGTATTAATTCTGACAGGAGTTTTACCAAATGTGCCATTTTTGATCCATTGATATATTTTCAAGTACATAACTATAGAGAACACAGACAAATTATATGGTAATATCAAATTAAAGTTTACACACTTCCAGAAATGTCATTCACTAACATTCACACATCAAGATTGCTGGGCGGGGTGGGAATGGAGCCAGAGACAGTAGTGGGGTCAAACTATAGAACATAAAACTAGATTTTCCACCTGCTGATACCACAGTATGGTGTTGTAGCTGGGGAGAGTGTGTTCCACCTGCTGATACCACAGTACGGTGTTGTAGCTGGGGAGAGTGTGTTCCACCTGCTGATACCACAGTATGGTGTTGTAGCTGGGGAGAGTGTGTTCCACCTGCTGACACCACAGTATGGTGTTGTAGCTGGGGAGAGTGTGTTCCCCCTGCTGATACCACAGTATGGTGTTGTAGCTGGGGAGAGTGTGTTCCACCTGCTGACACCACAGTATGGTGTTGTAGCTGGGGAGAGTGTGTTCCACCTGCTGATACCACAGTATGGTGTTGTAGCTGGGGAGAGTGTGTTCCACCTGCTGATACCACAGTATGGTGTTGTAGCTGGGGAGAGTGTGTTCCACCTGCTGATACCACAGTATGGTGTTGTAGCTGGGGAGAGTGTGTTCCACCTGCTGATACCACAGTATGGTGTTGTAGCTGGGGAGAGTGTGTTCCACCTGCTGATACCACAGTATGGTGTTGTAGCTGGGGAGAGTGTGTTCCACCTGCTGATACCACAGTATGGTGTTGTAGCTGGGGAGAGCGTGTTCCACCTGCTGATACCACAGTATGGTGTTGTAGCTGGGGAGAGTGTGTTCCACCTGCTGATACCACAGTATGGTGTTGTAGCTGGGGAGAGTGTGTTCCACCTGCTGATACCACAGTATGGTGTTGTAGCTGGGGAGAGTGTGTTCCACCTGCTGATACCACAGTATGGTGTTGTAGCTGGGGAGAGTGTGTTCCACCTGCTGATACCACAGTATGGTGTTGTAGCTGGGGAGAGTGTGTTCCACCTGCTGATACCACAGTATGGTGTTGTAGCTGGGGAGAGCGTGTTCCACCTGCTGATACCACAGTATGGTGTTGTAGCTGGGGAGAGTGTGTTCCACCTGCTGATACCACAGTATGGTGTTGTAGCTGGGGAGAGTGTGTTCCACCTGCTGATACCACAGTATGGTGTTGTAGCTGGGGAGAGTGTGTTCCACCTGCTGATACCACAGTATGGTGTTGTAGCTGGGGAGAGTGTGTTCCACCTGCTGATACCACAGTATGGTGTTGTAGCTGGGGAGAGCGTGTTCCACCTGCTGATACCACAGTATGGTGTTGTAGCTGGGGAGAGTGTGTTCCACCTGCTGATACCACAGTATGGTGTTGTAGCTGGGGAGAGTGTGTTCCACCTGCTGATACCACAGTATGGTGTTGTAGCTGGGGAGAGTGTGTTCCACCTGCTGATACCACAGTATGGTGTTGTAGCTGGGGAGAGTGTGTTCCACCTGCTGATACCACAGTATGGTGTTGTAGCTGGGGAGAGCGTGTTCCACCTGCTGATACCACAGTATGGTGTTGTAGCTGGGGAGAGTGTGAACAGGATATCAGTTTCTCCAGAACTCTGAAATACTGAAGATGGAGACTGAAGAACGCTGGAACAGAGGAGTTCACCTGTTACAGAAGAGGAGAGAGAGACCTGTTTGTTATAACTACTGTAGTCATTCAGGAAATATATGGAATTATAGATTATTTCAGATGAGATTCACGTTCATAGGTGGAAAATATCCAACAGTGAAATATTCTTAGTTTAACACTGAGTCAAGATGAACATTCAAAAGGACATGGATCTTCAGCTCTCAGACTCCTTACTACACACCATAGTTTACTGTGGTACTGTGTCTGGTGAGTCCACATGGATTTGTTGAGCTGTAACTCCCCCTACAGGAAAGACATGATATCATACCATACTGTATCAAGGTCTCCTGTATGTCAGAGGGAACCTCCCCTTTCTGTTAGACCAGCTGGTGAGTGTTTTGGCATTGAATCAGAGTCAGATACAGTGTGATGTTAATACAGGTGTGATTAGTCTACAGTACACCAGGGAGGAGGTTTTTGTAGAGCAGAGAGGGAGATCTGATGCACTGTGTAAACTAGCAGCACAGTAATACACAGCACTGCTATTTGGAGTTAGTTGATTGATGGTTAAGGTGCTGGTTCCACCTGCATTAGCATCTCCTTCTATATCAAATCCAGCCTCAGGATATCCAGTTTTCCCTATCATGTATCCTAATAGCATTAATTCTCTGTAGTTGGATTGCTTGTACCAGAGGATACGATTATAGCCTGATATACTATGTGAACACTCGGTCTTAGCCGACTCTCCCTGGTTCTTGTACAGGGATGCAGGACTCTGGTAAACCTGGTTACTGAGAGAAGAACCTGGAGAAAGAGAAAGAGAGAAAGAGAGAGAGAGAGAGAGAGAGAGAAAGAGAGAGAGAGAGACAGAGAGAGAGAGAGAGAGACAGAGAGACAGAGAGAGAGACAGAGAGAGGTGAACCAACAAACAAAGAAACATATTCACCTGAAACATCAAATCCAATCAAATGAGGATATTAGTAGTTGATGAAATCAGTGATGTGAATACCTGCAGCCCAGGCTGTGTAACCCATGGTGATGGAGATAAGAATTGTGATCATGTTGACTCACTGTTAAGGAGACAGAATGAGACAGACAAACCCCTCCTCATGAATTAGAGGTGGCTTCTCATCAACTCATCTCAGTGATCTAATAGAGGGATGCTGCCTCCTTATGAGAACATCTAAAACATCAGAGACCTGAGATGAACCCTGCAGGAGGAGTCTATGTGGGACAGGAAGCAGGGTTTAGTAGAGCAGAGAGGGAGATCTGGCAAGATAGAACAGCACACTCCGGGGTGGGGGGGTCTGTGCATATTTGTAAACAACAGCTGGTGCACGAAATCTAAGGAAGTCTCTAGATTTTGCTCGCCTCAAGTAGAGTATATTGTGATAAATTGCAGGCCACACTACTTGCCTAGAGAGTTTTCAGCTATACCTTTTGTGGCTATTTTTTTACCACCACAGACAGATGCTGGCACTAAGACCGCACTCAGTCAGCTGTATAAGGAAATAAGCAAACAGGAAACCACTCACCCAGACGCGGCGCTCCTAGTGGCCGGAGACTTTAATGCAGGGAAACTTAAATCAGTTCAACCAAATTTCTATCAACATGTTAAATGTGCAGCCAGAGGGAATACAATTCTAGATCACCTGTACTCCACACACAGAGACGCATACAAAGCTCTCCATCGCCCTCCATTTGGTAAATCCGACCACAACTCTATCCTCCTGATTCCTGCTTACAAGCAGAAATGAAAGCAGGAAGCACCAGTGACTCGGTCTATTAAAAAGTGGTCAGATGAAGCAGATGCTAAACTACAGAACTGTTTCGCTGTCACAGACTGGAACATGTTCCGGGATTCCTCCGATGGCATTGAGGAGTACACCACATCAGTCACTGGCTTTATCAATAAGTGCATCGAGGACGTCGTCCCCATAAGCTTACAAGAAATCCTGCTATGCCCTGCGACGAACCATCAAACAGGCAAAGCGTCAATACAGGGCTAAGACTGAATCATACTACACCGGCTCCAACGCTCGTCTTATGTGGCAGGGCTTGCAAACTATTACAGACTACAAAGGGAAGCACAGCCGCGAGCTGCCCAGTGACACGAGCCTACCACACGAGCTAAACCACTTCTTTGCTCGCTTCGAGGCAAGCAACACTGAGGCATGCATGAGAGCATCAGCTGTTCCGGACGACTGTGTGATCACGCTCTCCGTAGCCGACGTGAGTAAGGCCTTTAAACAGGTCAACATACACAAGGCTGCGGAGCCAGACGGATTACCAGCATGTGCTGACCAACTGGCAGGTGTCTTCACTGACATTTTCAACATGTCGCTGATTGAGTCTGTAATACCAACATGTGTCAAGCAGACCACCATAGTCCCTGTACCCAAGAACACAAAGGCAACCTGCATAAATGACTACAGGCCCGTAGCACTCGTCCGTAGCCATGAAGTGCTTTGAAAGGTTGGTAATGCTCACATCAAAACAATTCTCCCAGAAACCCTAGACCCACTCCAATTTTCATACCGCCCAAACAGATCCACAGATGATGCAATCTCTATTGTACTCAAATCAAATCAAATGTATTTATATAGCCCTTCTTACATCAGCTGATATCTCAAAGTGCTGTACAGAAACCCAGCCTAAAACCCCAAACAGCAAGCAATGCAGGTGTAGAAGCACGGTGGCTAGGAAAAACTCCCTAGAAAGGCCAAAACCTAGGAAGAAACCTAGAGAAGAACCAGGCTATGAGGGGTGGTCAGTCCTCTTCTGGCTGTGCCGGGTGGAGATTATAACAGAACATGGCCAAGATGTTCAAATGTTCATAAATGACCAGCATGGTCAAATAATAATAATCACAGCAGTTGTCGAGGGTGCAACAAGTCAGTACCTCAGGAGTAAATGTCAGTTGGCTTTTCATAGCCGATCATTGAGAGTATCTCTACCGCTCCTGCTGTCTCTAGAGAGTTGAAAACAGCAGGTCTGGGACAGGTAGCACGTCCGGTGAACAGGTCAGGGTTCCATAGCCGCAGGCAGAACAGTTGAAACTGGAGGTGGACTGGGGACAGCAAGGAGTCATCATGCCAGGTAGTCCTGAGGCATGGTCATAGGGCTCAGGTCCTCCGAGAGAGAGAAAGAAAGAGAGAAAGAGAGAATTAGAGAGAGCATACTTAAATTCACACAGGACATCGGATAAGACAGGAGAAGTACTCCAGATATAACAGACTGACCCTAGCCCCCCGACACATAAACTACTGCAGCATAAATAATGGAGGCTGAGACAGGAGGGGTCAGACACACTGTGGCCCCATCCGATGATACCCCCGGACAGGGCCAAACAGGCAGGATAAGCCCCCACACCACTAGAGGGATATCTTCAACCACCAACTTACCATCCTGAGACAAGGCCAAGTATAGCCCACAAAGATCTCCGCCACGGCACAACCCAAGGGGGGCCGCCAACCCAAAGAGGAAGATCACGTCAGCGACTCAACCCACTCAAGTGACGCACCCCTCCTAGGGACGGCATTGAAGAGCACTGTAATAGCCCCTGTAATAGGGTTAGAGGCAGATAATCTCAGTGGAGAGAGGGGAACCGGCCAGGCAGAGACAGCAAGGGTGGTCCGTTGCTCCAGAGCCTTTCCGTTCACCTTCACACTCCTGGGCCAGACTACACTCAATCATATGACCAATCATATGACCTACTGAAGAGATGAGTCTTCAGTAAAGACTTAAAGGTTGAGACCGAGTCTGCGTCTCTCACATGGGTAGGCAGAACATTCCATAAAAATGGAGCTCTATAGGAGAAACCCCTGCCTCCAGCTGTTTGCTTAGAAATTCTAGGGACAATTAGGAGGCCTGCGTCTTGTGACCGTAGCGTACGTGTAGGTATGTACGGCAGGACCAAATCGGAAAGATAGGGAGGAGCAAGCCCATGTAATGCTTTGTAGGTTAGCAGTAAAACCTTGAAATCACTCCACACTGCCCTTTCCCACCTGGACAAAAGGAACACCTATGTGAGAATGCTGTTCAATGACTACAGCTCAGCGTTCAACAACATCAAAGCTCATCACTAAGCTAAGGATCCTGGTACTTAACACCTCAACTGGATCCTGGACTTCCTGACGGGCCGCCCCCAGGTGGTAAGGGATGGTAACAACACAACTACAGCGCTGATCCTCAACACGGGGACCCCTCAGGGCTGCGTGCTCAGTCCCCTCTTATACTCCCTTTTCACTCATGAATCCATGGCCAGGCACGACTCCAACACCATCATCAAGTTTGCCAATGACAGAACAGTGGTAGGCCTGATCACCAACAATGATGAGACGTCCTATAGGGAGGAGTTCAGAGACCTGGCCGTGTGGTGCCAGGACAGCAACCTCTCCCTCAACGTGATCAAGACAAAGCAGATGATTGTGGACTACAGGAAAAGGAGGACCAAGCACGCCCCCATTCTCATCGACGGGGCTGTAGTGAAGCAGGTTGAGAGCTTCAAATTCCTTTGTGTCCACATCAACAACAAACTATCATGGTCCCAACACACCAAGACAGTCGTGAAGAGGGCACGACAAAGCCTATTCCCCCCCAGGAGACTGAAAAGATTTGGATTGGGTCCTCAGATCCTCAAATGGTTCTACAGCTGCACCATCGAGAGCATCCTGACTGGTTGCATCACTGCCTGTTTTGGCAACTGCTCAGCCTCCGACCTCAAGGCACTACAGAGGGTAGTGCGTACGGCCCAGGACATCACTGGGGCCAAGCTTGCTGCCATCCAGGACCTCTATACCAAGCAGTGTCAGAGGAAGGCCCTAAAAATTGTCAAACTCCAGCCACCCTAGTCATAGACTGTTCTCTCTGCTATCACACAGCAAGAGGTACCGGACCGCCAAGTCTAGGTCCAAAAGGCTTCATAACAGCTTCTACACCCAAGCCAGAAGACTCCTGAACAGCTAATCAAAGGGCTCCCCAGACCCGTCTTTTACACTGCTGCAACTCTCTGTTTATTGTCTATGCATAGTCACTTTAACTCTACATGTACATATTACCTCAATAACCTTGACTAACTGGTGCCCCCGCACATTGACTCTGTATCAATTTTTTATTTAACACTTTTTCTTTCTTAAAAACTTCTTAATGCATTGTTGGTTAACCTGTTTGGCGTGCAAGCCCGACGTCGGTACACTTATGACAACAGCCAGCTCAAAGTGCAGGGCGCGAAATTCAAAAGATATTTTTTTAAATATTTAACTTTCACACATTAACAAGTCCAATACAGCATATGAAAGGTACACATCTTGTGAATCAAGCCAACATGTCCGATTTTTAAAATGTTTTACAGGGAAGACACAATATGTAAATCTATTAGCTAACCACGTTAGCAAAAGACACCACTTTTCTTACTCCATCAGTTTTTTACTCCATCAGTAGCTATCACAAATTCGACCAAATAAAGATATAAATAGCCACTAACCAAGAAACAACTTCATCAGATGACAGTCTGATAACATATTTATTGTATAGCATATGTTTTGTTCGAAAAATGTGCATATTTCAGGTATAAATCATAGTTTACATTTCAGCTACAATCAGAAATTGCACCGAAAGCAGCCATAATATTTACAGACACCAACGTCATTACATTTTACATTTACATTTAAGTAATTTAGCAGACGCTCTTATCCAGAGCGACTTACAAGTTGGTGCATTCACCTTATGATATCCAGTGGAACAACCACTTTACAATAGTGCATCTAACTCTTTTAAGGGGGGGGGGGGGGGGGGGGTTAGAAGGATTACTTTATCCTATCCTAGGTATTCCTTAAAGAGGTGGTGTTTCAGGTGTTTCCGGAAGGTGGTGATTGACTCCGCTGTCCTGGCGTCGTGAGGGAGTTTGTTCCACCATTGGGGTGCCAGAGCAGCGAACAGTTTTGACTGGGCTGAGCGGGAACTGTACTTCCTCAGAGGTAGGGAGGCGAGCAGGCCAGAGGTGGATGAACGCAGTGCCCTTGTTTGGGTGTAGGGCCTGATCAGAGCCTGAAGGTACGGAGGTGCCGTTCCCCTCACAGCTCTGTAGGCAAGCACCATGGTCTTGTAGCGGATGCGAGATTCAACTGGAAGCCAGTGGAGAGAGCGGAGGAGCGGGGTGACGTGAGAGAACTTGGGAAGGTTGAACACCAGACGGGCTGCGGCGTTCTGGATGAGTTGTAGGGGTTTAATGGCACAGGCAGGGAGCCCAGCCAACAGCGAGTTGCAGTCGTCCAGACTGGAGATGACAAGTGCCTGGATTAGGACCTGCGCCGCTTCCTGTGTGAGGCAGGGTCGTACTCTGCGAATGTTGTAGAGCATGAACCTACAGGAACGGGTCACCGCCTTGATGTTAGTTGAGAACGACAGCGTGTTGTCCAGGATCACGCCAAGGTTCTTAGCACTCTGGGAGGAGGACACAATGGAGTTGTCAACCGTGATGGCGAGATCATGGAACGGGCAGTCCTTCCCCGGGAGGAAGAGCAGCTCCGTCTTGCCGAGGTTCAGCTTGAGGTGGTGATCCGTCATCCACACTGATATGTCTGCCAGACATGCAGAGATGCGATTCGCCACCTGGTTATCAGAAGGGGGAAAGGAGAAGATTAATTGTGTGTCGTCTGCATAGCAATGATAGGAGAGACCATGTGAGGATATGACAGAGCCAAGTGACTTGGTGTATAGCGAGAATAGGAGAGGGCCTAGAACAGAGCCCTGGGGGACACCAGTGGTGAGAGCACGTGGTGCGGAGACAGATTCTCGCCACGCCACCTGGTAGGAGCGACCTGTCAGGTAGGACGCAATCCAAGCGTGGGCCGCGCCGGAGATGCCCAACTCGGAGAGGGTGGAGAGGAGGATCTGATGGTTCACTGTATCAAAGGCAGCCGATAGGTCTAGAAGGATGAGAGCAGAGGAGAGAGAGTTAGCTTTAGCAGTGCGGAGCGCCTCCGTGACACAGAGAAGAGCAGTCTCAGTTGAATGACTAGTCTTGAAACCTGACTGATTTGGATCAAGAAGGTCATTCTGAGAGAGATAGCAGGAGAGCTGGCCAAGGACGGCACGTTCGAGAGTTTTGGAGAGAAAAGAAAGAAGGGATACTGGTCTGTAGTTGTTGACATCGGAGGGATCGAGTGTAGGTTTTTTCAGCAGGGGTGCAACTCTCGCTCTCTTGAAGGCGGAAGGGACGTAGCCAGCGGTCAAGGATGAGTTGATGAGCGAGGTGAGGTAAGGGAGAAGGTCTCCGGAAATGGCCTGGAGAAGAGAGGAGGGGATAGGGTCAAGCGGGCAGGTTATTGGGCGGCCGGCCGTCACAAGACGTGAGATTTCATCTGGAGAGAGAGGGGAGAAAGAGGTCAAAGCACAGGGTAGGGCAGTGTGAGCAGAACCAGCGGTGTCGTTTGACTTAGCAAACGAGGATCGGATGTCGTCGACCTTCTTTTCAAAATGGTTGACGAAGTCATCCGCAGAGAGGGAGGAGGAGGGGGGAGGGGGAGGAGGATTCAGGAGGGAGGAGAAGGTGGCAAAGAGCTTCCTAGGGTTAGAGGCAGATGCTTTGGAATTTAGAGTGGTAGAAAGTGGCTTTAGCAGCAGAGACAGAAGAGGAGAATGTAGAGAGGAGGGAGTGAAAGGATGCCAGGTCCGCAGGGAGGCGAGTTTTCCTCCATTTCCGCTCGGCTGCCCGGAGCCCTGTTCTGTGAGCTCGCAATGAGTCGTCGAGCCACGGAGCAGGAGGGGAGGACCGAGCCGGCCTGGAGGATAGGGGACATAGAGAGTTAAAGGATGCAGAAAGGGAGGAGAGGAGGGTTGAGGAGGCAGAATCAGGAGATAGGTTGGAGAAGGTTTGAGCAGAGGGAAGAGATGATAGGATGGAAGAGGAGAGAGTAGCGGGGGAGAGAGAGCGAAGGTTGGGACGGCGCGATACCATCCGAGTAGGGGCAGTGTGGGAAGTGTTGGATGAGAGCGAGAGGGTAAAGGATACAAGGTAGTGGTCGGAGACTTGGAGGGGAGTTGCAATGAGATTAGTGGAAGAACAGCATCTAGTAAAGATGAGGTCAAGCGTATTGCCTGCCTTGTGAGTAGGGGGGAAGGTGAGAGGGTGAGGTCAAAAGAGGAGAGGAGTGGAAAGAAGGAGGCAGAGAGGAATGAGTCAAAGGTAGACGTGGGGAGGTTAAAGTCACCCAGAACTGTGAGAGGTGAGCCATCCTCAGGAAAGGAACTTATCAAGGCGTCAAGCTCATTGATGAACTCTCCAAGGGAACCTGGGGGGCGATAAATGATAAGGATGTTAAGCTTGAAAGGGCTGGTAACTGTGACAGCATGGAATTCAAAGGAGGCGATAGACAGATGGGTCAGGGGAGAAAGAGAGAATGTCCACTTGGGAGAGATGAGGATCCCAGTGCCACCACCCCGCTGACCAGAAGCTCTCGGGGTGTGCGAGAACACGTGGGCAGACGAGGAGAGAGCAGTAGGAGTAGCAGTGTTATCTGTGGTAATCCATGTTTCCGTCAGTGCCAAGAAGTCGAGGGACTGGAGGGAAGCATAGGCTGAGATGAACTCTGCCTTGTTGGCCGCAGATCGGCAGTTCCAGAGGCTGCCGGAGACCTGGAACTCCACGTGGGTCGTGCGCGCTGGGACCACCAGGTTAGAGTGGCGGCGGCCACGCGGTGTGAAGCGTTTGTATGGTCTGTGCAGAGAGGAGAGAAGAGGGATAGACAGACACATAGTTGACAGGCTACAGAAGAGGCTACGCTAATGCAAAGGAGATTGGAATGACAAGTGGACTACACGTCTCGAATGTTCAGAAAGTTAAGCTTACGTTGCAAAAAATCTTATTGACTAAAATGATACAGTACTGCTGACTGGTGAAGTAGGCTAGCTAGCAGTGGCTGCGTTGTTGACTTAGTTTGAAAGTGTAGCTGGCTAGGTAGCCTCGGTAACTGGCTAGGTAACCTTGACAATTACTCTAAACTACACAATTATCTTGGATACAAAGACCGCAAAGACAACTATGTAGCTAGCTAACACTACACTAATCAAGTCGTTCCGTTGTAATGTAATAGTTTCTACAGTGCTGCAATTCGGTAGACGGTAGACGTTGGCTAGCTGCTGGCTTGCTAGCAGTGTTGCCTACGTTAGGACGAAAATAGCTGGCTAGCTAACCTCGGTAATTACGATAATTACTCTAAACTACACAATTACCTTGGATACAAAGACAGCAACGACAACTATGTAGCTAGCTAACACTACACTAATCAAGTCGTTCCGTTGTAATGTAGAAACTAATGTAATAGTTTCTACAGTGCTGCTATTCGGTAGACGGTAGACGTTGGCTAGCTGCTAGCTGCTGGCTAGCTAGCAGTGTTGACTAGGACTAGGACGAAAATAGCTGACTAGCTAACCTCGGTAATTACGATAATTACTCTAAACTACACAATTATCTTTGATACAAAGACGGCTATGTAGCTAGCTAAGATCAGACAAGTCAAACCGTTGTACTGTAATGAAATGTAATACTACCTGCGGAGCGAAATGCGACCACTCGCTCCAACAGTGCTGCTATTCGGTAGACGGTAGACGTTGGCTAGCTGCTAGCTGCTGGCTAGCTAGCAGTGTTGACTAGGACGAAAATAGCTGACTAGCTAACCTCGGTAATTACGATAATTACTCTAAACTACACAATTATCTTTGATACAAAGACGGCTATGTAGCTAGCTAAGATCAGACAAGTCAAAACGTTGTACTGTAATGAAATGTAATACTACCTGCGGAGCGAAATGCGAAATGCGACCACTCGCTCCAACCCGGAACGTCAAATACCTAATTACTCATCATAAAACATTTCTGAAAAATACATAGTGTACAGCAATTGAAAGACAGGCATCTTGTGATTCCAGACAATATTTCCGATTTATTAAATGTTTCACAGCGAAAACAAAATGTAGCGTTATATTAGCGTAGCCACAATAGCCAGAAACACTTGGGCGCCGACGACCAGTTCACATGCACGACAGATATTAGAAATAGCATCATAAAATGTTTCTTACTTTTGGTGATCTTCCGTCAGAATGTTGGACAAGGTGTCCTTTGTCCAGAACAGTCGTTGTTTGGATCTGGAACGGCAAATTTACCTCATCATTTAGCATGGGCACTTGCCAAGTGGCACGGATCTCTCCAACGTCAACAAAGTCAGAGAACGGAACACGGCAAAACTCCCGAAAAAATTTCAATAATCTGATTAAACTATATTGAAAAAACATACTTTACGATGATATGGTCACATGTATCAAATAAAATCTAAACCGGAGATGTTAGTCGTCCATAACGACAGCTAAACAGAAGGCAAATCCATGTCCCCTTTCGCGCGCTCCAGAAACAGGAAATGGACGGTCACGTCATACAAAGAGCTTTAATTCCACCTCAGACCAAGATAAACACGAAATTTCTTCTCTCACCGCCTCTTGACAACCAGGGGAAGGTGTATGAAGTGTACGTAGACTCTTACGTATCATGCCCATGTATAGGCAGGAAGTTGAACAGAGCATCGATTTCTGACATTCCACTTCCTGGTCAGGAAATGTGCTGCAGAATGAGTTCTGTTTCACTCAGAGAAGTAATTCAAACGGTTTTAGAAACTAGAGAGTGTTTTCTATCCAATAGTAATAATAATATGCATATTGTACGAGCAAGAATTGAGTACGAGGCCGTTTGAAATGGGCACCATTTAACTGGCTACTCAATACTGCCCCTTGCAGCCATAAGAAGTTTTAAGGGCATTTGAGTAAGCATTTCAATGTAAAGTCTATACCTGCTGTATTCGGTGCATGTGACAAATAAAATTGAATGTGATTTGACATGCCAATCTCCTTTTGTCCTGACAGCATCAGATACATGGTCTACACATACGGAGACAGAGGGGAGCTATTTCACTGTCCAGACAGCATCAGATACATGGTCTACACATAGAGAGACAGATGGGAGCTGTTTCACTGTCCAGACAGCATCAGATACATGGTCTACACATACGGAGACAGAGGGGAGCTGTTTCACTGTCCAGATAGCATCAGATACATGGTCTACACATACGGAGACAGAGGGGAGCTGTTTCACTGTCCAGACAGCATCAGATACATGGTCTACACATACGGAGACAGAGGGGAGCTGTTTCACTTGATCGGATGCATTATCTGAGATTGATGTGTCTTTCTGTTTGTGTGCGTCTTGGTAAAATAAATTATTAATATTTAAACATTTTACTTAGAAGGGCAAGGAGGTACGGTAGGGCGGGCCAGGCCCCCAAGTGCCCTTACATACCACCGGCACTTGTCCAGGCCCCCTAGGGCCCTCCCATACCACCGGCCCTGGTCCAGGCCTCCTTGGTGCCCTCCCATACCACCGGCCCTGGTCCAGGCCCCCTAGGGCCCTCCCATACCACTGACCCTGGTCCAGCCACTCTAGGGACTTCGCATACTACCGGACCAATTCCAGGCCCGCTAGGATCCTCCTATACCACCGGCCTTGGCACAAGCCCCCTAGGGCCCTCCCATACCACCGGCCCTAGTCCAGACCCCCTAGGGCCCTCCAAAACCACCGGCCCTGGTCCAGACCCCCTAGGGCCCTCCCATACCACCGGCCCTGGTCCAGGCCCCCTAGGGCCCTCCCATACCACCGGCCCTGGTCCAGACCCCCTAGGGCCCTCCCATACCACCGGCCCTGGTCCAGGCCCCTAGGGCCCTCCCATACTGCCCGGCCCTGGTCCAGGCCCCCTAGGGCCCTCCCATACCACCGGCCCTGGTCCAGGCCCCTAGGGCCCTCCCATACCACCGGCCCTGGTCCAGGCCCCCTAGGGCCCTCCCATACCGCCAGCCCTGGTCCAGACCCCCTAGGGCCCTCCCATACCGCCCGGCCCTGGTCCAGGCCCCCTAGGGCCCTCCCATACCACCGGCCCTGGTCCAGGCCCCTAGGGCCCTCCCATACCACCGGCCCTGGTCCAGGCCCCCTAGGGCCCTCCCATACCACCGGCCCTGGTCCAGGCCCCCTAGGGCCCTCCCATACCACCGGCCCTGGTCCAGGCCCACACACATTTAGAAAGCGCCTGAATCCCAAATGACACCCTATTCCCTATACAGAACTTGTGTTGATATTCAAGCAGATCCCTTGTTCACCTACAGGTCTCCTGTTCAACTTAAAGGTGTATTGTGGAACATACCGGTATCTACATCATTGAAAGTATTTGTCTCTTTTAGTCTTTAGATCTGATCTGTGTTATAGATTCTGCAGTCATCACACTAGAAATAGGATATAATTTGAAGAAATACATGAACCGTTTCTTCAAGACAACAACATCAACCACATTATTTGGTCTAGAGGTTTGATATCAACTTCCTCCATGTGCTCAGACATCTACAGCGGTGGATAGCAGGTGTGCTGGGTGTTGATGTACACTGCAGTTATGGAGTAAAGGATCAGAAGGGGGGTTTGTAGAAGAGAGAAGGGTATCTACATCACTGTGTTGACTTCAGGTCAGAACAGTAATACACTGCACTGACTTCAGGTCAGAACAGTAATACACTGCACTGACTTCAGGTCAGAACAGTAATACACTGCACTGACTTCAGGTCAGAACAGTAATACACTGCACTGACTTCAGGTCAGAACAGTAATACACTGCACTGACTTCAGGTCAGAACAGTAATACACTGCACTGACTTCAGGTCAGAACAGTAATACACTGCACTGACTTCAGGTCAGAACAGTAATACACTGCACTGACTTCAGGTCAGAACAGAAGCTGAAGAGATGCTTCTTTCGATCCATTTCCAAGGATTTCAAAGTGCTCTTAAAATGATCCTTCAACTGTCTGACTTTTATAATACACATATCCAATCAGTTTCAGACTAGTATCATCTATTGACTGCTGGTACCATAATATAGTATTGTATAAACTAGTAGTATGGCTGCTGGTACTATAATATAGTATTGTATAAACTAGTAGTATGGCTGCTGGTACCATAATATAGTATTGTATAAACTAGTAGTATGGCTGCTGGTACTATAATATAGTATTGTATAAACTAGTAGTATGGCTGCTGGTACTATAATATAGTATTGTATAAACTAGTAGTATGGCTGCTGGTACCATAATATAGTATTGTATAAACTAGTAGTATGACTGCTGGTACTATAATATAGTATTGTATAAACTAGTAGTATGACTGCTGGTACTATAATATAGTTTTGTATAAACTAGTAGTATGACTGCTGGTACCATAATATAGTATTGTATAAACTAGTAGTATGACTGCTGGTACTATAATATAGTATTGTATAAACTAGTATTATGGCTGCTGGTACTATATTATAGTATTGTATAAACTAGTAGTATGGCTGCTGGTACCATAATATAGTATTGTATAAACTAGTAGTATGGCCGCTGGTACCATAATATAGTATTGTATAAACTAGTAGTATGGCTGCTGGTACTATAATATAGTATTGTATAAACTAGTAGTATGGCTGCTGGTACCATAATATAGTATTGTATAAACTAGTAGTATGGCTGCTGGTACTATAATATAGTATTGTATAAACTAGTAGTATGACTGCTGGTACTATAATATAGTATTGTATAAACTAGTAGTATGGCTGCTGGTACTATAATATAGTACTGTATAAACCAGTATTATGGCTGCTGGTACCATAATATAGTATTGTATAAACTAGTTGTATGGCTGCTGGTACCATAATATAGTATTGTATAAACTAGTTGTATGGCTGCTGGTACCATAATATAGTATTGTATAAACTAGTAGTATGGCTGATGGTACCATAATATAGTATTGTATAAACTAGTAGTATGGCTGCTGGTACCATAATATAGTAGTATGGTACGGTACCATAATATAGTATTGTATAAACTAGTGGTATGGCTGCTGGTACTATAATATAGTATTGTATAAACTAGTAGTATGGCTGCTGGTACCATAATATAGTATTGTATAAACTAGTAGTATGGCTGCTGGTACCATAATATAGTATTGTATAAACTAGTAGTATGGCTGCTGGTACCATAATATAGTATTGTATAAACTAGTAGTATGGCTGCTGGTACCATAATATAGTATTGTATAAACTAGTAGTATGGCTGCTGGTACCATAATATAGTATTGTATAAACTAGTAGTATGGCTGCTGGTACTATAATATAGTATTGTATACACTAGTATTATGGCTATATGTACTATAATATAGTATTGTATAAACTAGTAGTATGGCTGCTGGTATTATAATATAGTATTGTATAAACTAGTAGTATGGCTGCTGGTACCATAATATAGTATTGTATAAACTAGTAGTATGGCTGCTGGTACTATAATATAGTATTGTATAAACTAGTAGTATGGCTGCTGGTACCATATTATAGTATTGTATAAACTAGTAGTATGGCTGCTGGTACTATAATATAGTATTGTATAAACTAGTAGTATGGCTGCTGGTACTATAGTATTGTATAAACTAGTAGTATGGCTGCTGGTACTATAATATAGTATTGTATAAACTAGTAGTATGGCTGCTGGTACTATAATATAGTATTGTATAAACTAGTAGTATGGCTGCTGGTACTATAGTATTGTATAAACTAGTAGTATGGCTGCTGGTACTATAATATAGTATTGTATAAACTAGTAGTATGGCTGCTGGTACTATAATATAGTATTGTATAAAATAGTAGTATGGCTGCTGGTACTATAATATAGTATTGTATAAACTAGTAGTATGGCTGCTGGTACTATAATATAGTATTGTATAAACTAGTAGTATGGCTGCTGGTACTATAATATAGTATTGTATAAACTAGTAGTATGGTTGCTGGTACCATAATATAGTATTGTATAAACTAGTAGTATGGCTGCTGGTACCATAATATAGTATTGTATAAACTAGTAGTATGGCTGCTGGTACCATAATATAGTATTGTATAAACTAGTAGTATGGCTGCTGGTACCATAATATAGTATTGTATAAACTAGTAGTATGGCTGCTGGTACCATACTATAGTATTGTATAAACTAGTAGTATGGCTGCTGGTACTATAATATAGTATTGTATAAACTACTAGTATGGCTGCTGGTACTATAATATAGTATTGTATAAACTAGTAGTATGGCTGCTGGTACCATACTATAGTATTGTATAAACTAGTAGTATGGCTGCTGGTACCATAATATAGTATAGTATAAACTAGTAGTATGGCTGCTGGTACCATAATATAGTATTGTATAAACTAGTAGTATGGTTGCTGGTACCATAATATAGTATAGTATAAACTAGTAGTATGGTTGCTGGTACCATAATATAGTATTGTATAAACTAGTAGTATGGCTGCTGGTACCATACTATAGTATTGTATAAACTAGTAGTATGGCTGCTGGTACCATAATATAGTATTGTATAAACTAGTAGTATGGCTGCTGGTACCATAATATAGTATTGTATAAACTAGTAGTATGGCTGCATACGAGTATCACTGAGAGGAGAGAGAGAGGGGGGTGGGCAGGCTAGAGGGGAAAGAAAGTAGAGACATTAGTAGAACTAGAGTTAGAGGTCCCCCTACAGTATGTGATGAGACCATCAGACATTAGTAGAACTAGAGTTAGAGGTCCCCCTACAGTATGTGATGAGACCATCAGACATTAGAAGAACTAGAGTTAGAGGTCCCCCTACAGTATGTGATGAGACCATCAGACATTAGAAGAACTAGAGTTAGAGGTCCCCCTACAGTATGTGATGAGACCATCAGACATTAGTAGAACTAGAGTTAGAGGTCCCCCTACAGTATGTGATGAGACCATCAGACATTAGTAGAACTAGAGTTAGAGGTCCCCCTACAGTATGTGATGAGACCATCAGACATTAGTAGAACTAGAGTTAGAGGTCCCCCTACAGTATGTGATGAGACCATCAGACATTAGAAGAACTAGAGTTAGAGGTCCCCCTACAGTATGTGATGAGACCATCAGACATTAGTAGAACTAGAGTTAGAGGTCCCCCTACAGTATGTGATGAGACCATCAGACATTAGAAGAACTAGAGTTAGAGGTCCCCCTACAGTATGTGATGAGACCATCAGACATTAGTAGAACTAGAGTTAGAGGTCCCCCTACAGTATGTGATGAGACCATCAGACATTAGAAGAACTAGAGTTAGAGGTCCCCCTACAGTATGTGATGAGACCATCAGACATTAGAAGAACTAGAGTTAGAGGTCCCCCTACAAAACCCCCAGTATTTCAATAGGATGTAATATAATATGTAAAGAGATGGTCTCATCACATACTGTAGGGGGACCTCTAACTCTAGTTCTACTAATGTCTGATGGTCTCATCACATACGATACACATAAGGATACAGGTTTTTGTGCAGCTGTACTTGTTGTCTGTATCACTGTGTTGACTCACAGCACAGAAGTACATTCCACTGTCTCCTGTCTCCAACTTCTTCACTGTGAAAGATCCCCCCTCAGCTACAGTCTTGTTGGCTGAGAATTTGTCTTTATTGAAATCCCCTGAATACTCAGGTTTGGAATTGGGAGTAGTGAAGGCTACCTGCTTCATTCCCTCTCCTGGAAGCTGTCTGTACCAGTACATCTGGAAGTAGCTTAGACCCTTAGTGTGACTGCAGTTCATCTGAGCATCCCTGTCTTTCAGTTCCCAGAGTATGGTGGGTGTCTGAGTGACTTCACTCCCCTCAACAAGACCTGTAAGGATACAGTGAGAATGAAATCAATAGAATTAGGTACAGTTAGACCTGAATACATCAAGACTCAGGTGAAGGGAACATATGCTTGGAAACATCAATATCTATAACTAGAGAAGTCCTTCATTGTAAATAAGAATGTTGTTCTTAACTTTCCTGGTTAAATAAATGAAACATTATGAAACTGTACCTGCAGCACAGAGCAGTGAGACAGTAACAGTGGAGAGAAATGTGAACATGTTTGATCACGTTATATGTGAGAGTGCTGGAAAGAGTCTGGTATCAATGTCTATAAAACAAGAGGAGTGTCACATAGATGAATAGATGCCAATCAGTAGACCACGACAGGTTCCACCATATTCAACATGTCAGTGAAGTGGGAGGGACTGATGATCTGAATACATCATGCTAATTAGTGGTTCAGACTGTAGAGACATTCACATTATTAAAGTTAGAGGTCCCCCTACAGTCCATGATGAGACCATCAGCTCTTTACATATTATATTCTATCCTATAGAGCTCGCCAGCTTGTAGTCCTAAAACACGGAAATGAGTCAGCATTTTCTACCTCTGGTTCGTTGACCATTGCTGTGGGAGAAATGAAGGGGTGAAATAATGGGGTTTTGGGGTATAAGGTCTGAAGTTAAAACAGGCTTTGGAGATCTGATACGTTTTGTTCTGTGCAATAACTTAAGGATCGGACCCTTTTTTTCAAATTTCTCCTAAAATGACAAACCTGAATCTAACTGCCTGTAGCTCAGGACCTGAAGCAAGGATATGCATATTCTTGATACCATATGAAAGGAAACACTTTGAAGTTTGTTGGTAAAGATAATACAAAAAAAGCATGCGTTTTTCCCCTAAAAAATGAATGATCTATGAAATGCAAGAGAAAGGCCATACTTTCAGATTGGAGTCTAGGTGTAATTTATATTTTAGCCACCAGATGGCAGTTTAGCGTGTGGAAAGTTTCAGACTGATCCAGTGAAGAATTACATTACTGCACAATATTTTGTATCAAGTCTGTCAGGAGTTTGACCAAATGTGCCATTATTGGTCAATTGATACATTTTCAAGTACATAACTATAGAGAACATACAAAAATTATATGGTAATAACAAATGTAAGTTTACACACTCCCAGAAATGTCATACATCATTAGCTTATAAACTAATTATCACACATATAGATGTAGGGGTGGGTGTGGAGCCAGAGACAGCAGTGGGGTCAAACTGTAGAACATAAAACTCGATTTTATCAAACAAAACTATACTACATTTTATCTCTGGGACCCTCAGGATGACGCATCAGAACAAAATTACCTTCAGAGGTGAATGTATAAAACCAGTTGCCCTGATAAAAGTGTTTTGTTGTTGTGGACTCTCCTCAAACAATAGCATGGTATTTTGTCATCTAAAACAATAATTGGGTTCCATTACGTGGAACAACGTCTGAGACTGATGTAAATGTTCCACCTGCTGATACCACAGTATGGTGTTGTAGCTGGGGAGAGTGTGTTCCACCTGCTGATACCACAGTATGGTGTTGTAACTGGGGAGAGTGTGTTCCACCTGCTGATACCACAGTATGGTGTTGTAGCTGGGGAGAGTGTGTTCCACCTGCTGATACCACAGTATGGTGTTGTAGCTGGGGAGAGTGTGTTCCACCTGCTGATACCACAGTATGGTGTTGTAGCTGGGGAGAGTGTGTTCCACCTGCTGATACCACAGTATGGTGTTGTAGCTGGGGAGAGTGTGTTCCACCTGCTGATACCACAGTATGGTGTTGTAGCTGAGGAGAGTGTGTTCCACCTGCTGATACCACAGTATGGTGTTGTAGCTGGGGAGAGTGTGTTCCACCTGCTGATACCACAGTATGGTGTTGTAGCTGGGGAGAGTGTGTTCCACCTACTGATACCACAGTATGGTGTTGTAGCTGGGGAGAGTGTGTTCCACCTACTGATACCACAGTATGGTGTTGTAGCTGGGGAGAGTGTGTTCCTCCTGCTGATACCACAGTATGGTGTTGTAGCTGGGGAGAGTGTGTTCCACCTGCTGATACCACAGTATGGTGTTGTAGCTGGGGAGAGTGAGTTCCACCTACTGATACCACAGTATGGTGTTGTAGCTGGGGAGAGTGTGTTCCACCTGCTGATACCACAGTATGGTGTTGTAGCTGGGGAGAGTGTGTGAACAGGACAGCAGTTTCTCCAGAACTCTGAAATACTGAAGATGGAGACTGAAGAACGCTGGAACAGAGGAGTTCACCTGTTACAGAAGAGGAGAGAGAGACCTGTTTGTTATAACTACTGTAGTCATTCAGGAAATATATAGAATTATAGATTATTTTAGACGGTATCTAATCTGTGTTCCAGAATAATCAAGAGATTCACGTTCATAGGTGGAAAATATCCAACAGTGAAAGATTCTTAGTCCAACACTGAGTCAAGATGAACATTCAAAAGGACATGGATCTTCAGCTCTCAGACTCCTTACTACACACCATAGTTTACTGTGGTACTGTGTCTGGTGAGTCCACATGGATTTGTTGAGCTGTAACTCCCCCTACAGGAAAGACATGATATCATACCATACTGTATCATGGTCTCCTGTATATCAGAGGGAACCTCCCCTTTCTGTTAGACCAGCTGGTGAGTGTTTTGGCATTGAATCAGAGTCAGATACAGTGTGATGTTAATACAGGTGTGATTAGTCTACAGTACACCAGGGAGGAGGTTTTTGTAGAGCAGAGAGGGAGATCTGATGCACTGTGTAAACTAGCAGCACAGTAATACACAGCACTGCTATTTGGAGTTAGTTGATTGATGGTTAAGGTGCTGGTACCACCTGCATTAGCATCTCCTTCTACATTAAATCCAGCCTCAGGATATCCAGTTTTCCCATTCTGGTATCCTAAATACACAGGTTCTCTGTAGTTGGATTGCTTGTACCAGAGGATTTTATTATAGCTTGATATACTATGTGAACACTCCATCTTAGCCGACTTTCCCTGGTTCTTGTACAGGTCTGCAGGTCTCTGGTGAACCTGGTTACTGAGAGAAGAACCTGGAGAGAGAGAAAGAGAGACAGACACACAGACAGAGAGAGAGAGAGAGAGAGAGAGAGAGAGAGAGAGAGAGAGAGAGAGAGAGAGAGAGAGAGAGAGAGAGGCAACATATAAAGAAACATATTCACCTGAAACATAAAAAACAATCAAATGAGGATATTATTAGTTGATGAGATCAATGATGTGAATACCTGCAGCCCAGACTGTGTAACCCATGGTGATGGAGATAAGAATTGTGATCATGTTGACTCACTGTTAAGGAGACAGAATGAGACAGACAAACCCCTCCTCATGAATTAGAGGTGGCTTCTCATCAACTCATCTCAGTGATCTAATAGAGGGATGCTGCCTCCTTATGAGAACATCTAAAACATCAGAGACCTGAGATGAACCCTGCAGGAGGAGTCTATGTGGGACAGGAAGCAGGGTTTAGTAGAGCAGAGAGGGAGATCTGATGCACTGCTATCTGGAGGTAGTTGATTGATGGTTAAAGGAAATATTCACCCATTTTGAATGTTATATTATTTTTGTGGATCTCCGAGTGAAGTCTTATCAATTCCATGGGTCATTTCATGTTTTAATGTGTATCTGAGTTATTGGCATTCAAGCAGTCAGACATTGGTCCGTTATGACGTAGTACTGTGGTAAAGTCTCTCTCAGTATGACGTAGTACTGTGGTAAAGTCTCTCTCAGTATGACGTAGTACTTTGGTAAAGTCTCTCTCAGTATGACCTAGTACTGTGGTAAAGTCTCTCTTTGAGTATGACGTAGTACTGTGGTAAAGTCTCTCTCAGTATGACGTAGTACTGTGGTAAAGTCTCTCTCAGTATGACGTAGTACTGTGGTAAAGTCTCTCTCAGTATGACGTAGTACTGTGGTAAAGTCTCTCTTTGAGTATGACGTAGTACTGTGGTAAAATCTCTCTCAGTATGACGTAGTACTGTGATAAAGTCTCTCTCACTATACTGGAAGTTAATAGGAATATGAATTGTAGATCACTAAAACGTCCATCATACATGTCAGATTACAATACTGGCTGATGTCATAACTCAGGAGGATGTCTTCTCTACAATGAGCCATTGATCATATTTCTGCGATGTTCCTACCTGGAGAGATGTGTAATTTAACGTGTAATTTCTCCTGCACATTTCTCCTATTTGTCTGTCTCTTCAGTCCAGGGTGCTTTGCATGGTGCCGTTGCCAACGATATTAGAGAAAGGAGATAGGAATCCCATTGGGCAATGAATGGAGGAACGTATAACGACCCACCCAGCAGACTGTCGATTGGTCTGGACACCTTTACTGCCGACACGGAGCCTCGCCGATTCATCACGACTGGTCTGCCGACGTCAGCAGACTGTCGATTGGTCTGGACACCTTTACTGCCGACACGGAGCCTCGCCGATTCATCACGACTGGTCTGCCGACGTAACCGTACGAGGGGGTTTCTTACAGGCTCTTCGGTTGCGATGTCCCCCGCAAGCCCCATCTGCTAGCCTGCTAGCCACGGCCTGCTAGCTGTTTGAATTGCCGTGTCTCCAGCTCGCCTAGCTACTCACTGCACCCTATGATCACCCGGCTACACATGCCTCTTCCTAATGTTGATATGCCTTGTCTATTGCTGTTTTGGTTAGTGATTATTGCCTGATTTCACTGTAGAGCCTCCAGCCCTGCTCAATATGCCTTAGCAAGCCCTTTTGTTCCACACCCCACATATGCCGTGACCTCACCTGGCTTAAATGGTGCCTCTAGATACAAAACCTCTCTCATTGTCACTCAATGCCTAGGTTTACCTCCACTGTACTCACATCCTACCATACCCTTGTCTGTACATTATGCCTTGAATCTATTCTTCCGCGCCCAGAAATCTGCTCCTTTTACTCTCTGTTCCGAACACACTAGACAACCATTTCTTATAGCCTTTAGCCGTACCCTTATCCTACTCCTCCTCTGTTCCTTCGGTGATGTAGAGGTTAACCCTGCAGCCCCCAGCCTCACTCCCATTCCCCAGGCACTCTCATTTGTTGACTTCTGTAACCGTAAAAGCCTTGGTTTCATGCATGTTAACATCAGAAGCCTTCTCCCTAAGTTTATTTTATTCACTGCTTAGCACACTCCGCCAAACGGGATGTCCTAGCCGTGTCTGAATCCTGGCTTAGGAAGGCCACCAAAAATCCAGAAATTTCCATCCATAGCTATAACATTTTCCGCCAAGATAGAACTGCCAAAGGGAGCAGAGTTGCAATCTACAGCAGAGATAGACTGCAGAGTTCTGTCATACTATCCAGGTCTGTACCCAAACAATTCGAGCTCCTACTTTTAAAAAGTCTCTCACCGTTGCCGCTTGTTATAGACCCCCTTCAGCCCCCAGCTGTGCCCTGGACACCATATGTGAATTGATCGTCCCCATATATCTTCAGAGTTCGTACTGTTAGGTGACCTAAACTGGGACATGCTTAACACCCCGGCCGTCCTACAATCTAAGTTAGATACCCTCAATCTCACACAAATTATCAAGGAACCTACCAGGTACAGCCCTAAATCCGTAAACATGGGCACCCTCTTAGATATCATCCTGACCAACTTGCCCTCTAAATACACCTCTGCTGTCTTCAACCAGGATCTCAGCGATCACTGCCTCATTGCCTGCGTGCCTAATGGGTCCGCAGTCAAACGACCACCCCTCATCACTGTCAAACGCTCCCTAAAACACTTCAGCGAGAAGACCTTTCTAATAGACCTGGCCCGGGTATCCTGGAAGGATATTGACCTCATCCCGTCAGTAGAAGATGCCTGGTTGCTCTTCAAAAGTGCTTTCCTCACCATTTTAAATAAGCATGCCCCATTCAAAAAATGTAGAACTAGGAACAGATATTGCCCTTGGTTCACCCCAGACTTGACTGCCCTTGACCAGCACAAAAACCTCCTGTGGCGTTCTGCATTAGCATCGAATAGCCCCTGCGATATGCAACTTTTCAGGGAAGTTAGGAACCAATATACTCAGTCAGTTAGGAAAGCTAAGGCTAGCTCTTTCAAACAGAAATGTGCATTCTGTTGCACTAATTCCAAATAGTTTTGGGACACTGTAAAGTCCATGGAGAATAAAAGCACCTCCTCCCAGCTGCCCACTGCACTGAGGATAGGAAACACTGTCACCACCGATAAATCTACGGTAATCGATAGTTTCAATAAGCATTTTTCTACGGCTGGCCATGTTTTCCACCTGGCTACCCCTACCCCGGCCAACATCTCAGCACCCCCTGCAGCAACTTGCCCAAGTACCCCCCGCTTCTCCTTCACCCAAATCCAGACAGCTGAGGTTCTGAAAGAGCTGCAAAATCTGGATCCTTACATATCAGCTGAGCTAGACAATCGGGACCCTCTCTTTCTAAAAAGATCCGCCAAAATTGTTGAAACCCCTATTACTAGCCTATTCAACCTCTCTTTCATATCGTCTGAGATCTCCAAAGATTGGAAAGCTGCCGCGTTCATCCCCCTCTTCAAAGGGGGTGACACGCTAGACCCAAACTGTTACAGACTGTTCATCCTGCATCAGATACATGGTCTACACATACTGAGACAGAGAGGAGCTGTTTCCTGATGACTCCTTGCTGTCCCCAGTCCACCTGGCCGTGCTGCTGCTCCAGTTTCAACTGGTCTGCCTGCGGCTATGGAATCCTGACCTGTTCACCGGACGTGCTACCTGTCCCAGACCTGCTGTTTACAACTCTCTAGAGACAGCTGGAGCGGTAGAGATACTCTGAGTGATCGGCTATGAGAAGCCAACTGACATTTACTCCTGAGGTGCTGACCTGTTGCACCCTCGACATCCACTGTGATTATTATTATTTGACCCTGCTGGTCACCTATGAAAAGTTGAACATCTTGGCAATGTTCTGTTATAATAGCCACCCGGCACAGCCAGAAGAGGACTGGCCACCCCTCATAGCCTGCTTCCTCTCTAGGTTTCTTCCTAGGTTTTGGCCTTTCTAGGGAGTTTTTCCTAGCCACCGTGCTTCTACACCTGCATTGCTTGCTGTTTGGGGTTTTAGGCTGGGTTTCTGTACAGCACTTTGAGATATCAGCTGATGTAAGAAGGGCTTTATAAATAAATGTAATTTGATTTGATTTCACTGTCCAGACAGCATCAGATGGTCTACACATACTGAGACAGAGGGGAGCTGTTTCACTGTCCAGACAGCATCAGATACATGGTCTACATATACTGAGACAGATGGGAGCTGTTTCACTGTCCAGACAGCATCAGATACATGGTCTACACATACGGAGACAGAGGGGAGCTGTTTCACTGTCCAGACAGCATCAGATACATGGTCTACATATACTGAGACAGATGGGAGCTGTTTCACTGTCCAGACAGCATCAGATGGTCTACACATACTGAGACAGAGGGGAGCTGTTTCACTGTCCAGACAGCATCAGATACATGGTCTACACATACTGAGACAGAGAGGAGCTGTTTCCCTGTCCAGACAGCATCAGATACATGGTCTACACATACGGAGACAGATGGGAGCTGTTTCACTGTCCAGACAGCATCAGATACATGGTCTACATATACTGAGACAGATGGGAGCTGTTTCACTGTCCAGACAGCATCAGATACATGGCCTACACATACTGAGACAGAGGGGAGCTGTTTCACTGTCCAGACAGCATCAGATACATGGTCTACACATACTGAGACAGAGGGGAGCTGTTTCACTCGATCGGATGCTTTATCTGAGATTGATGTGTCTTTATTTTGGTGTGCGTCTTGGTAAAATAAATTATCAAAATTGTAGAATTTTACTTGGACGGGCAAGGGGGTACGGTAGGGCGGGCCAGGCCCCTTAGTGTCCTCCCAAACCACCAGCCCTGGTCCAGGCCTCCAAGGGCCCTCCCATACCAGCGGCCCTGGTCTAGGCCCCCTAGGGCCCTCCCATACCACCGGCCCTGGTCCAGGCCCCCTAGGGCCCTCCCATACCACCGGCCCTGGTCCAGGCCCCCTAGGGCCCTCCCATACCGCCGGCCCTGGTCCAGGCCCCCTAGGGCCCTCCCATACCACCGGCCCTGGTCCATGCCCCCTACGGCCCTCCCATACCGCCGGCCCTGGTCCAGGCCCCCTAGTGCCTTCCCATACCGCCGGCCTTGGTCCAGGCCCCCTAGGGCCCTCCCATACCACCGGCCCTGGTCCAGAACCCTTAGGGCCCTCCCATACCACCGGTCCTGGTCCAGGCCCCCTAGGGCCCTCCCATACCACCGGTCCTGGTCCAGGACCCTAGGGCCCTCCCATACCACCGGCCCTGGTCCAGGCCCCCTAGGGCCCTCCCATACCACCGGCCCTGGTCCAGGCCCCCTAGGGCCCTCCCATACCGCCGGCCCTGGTCCAGGCCCCCTAGGGCCCTCCCATACCGCCGGCCCTGGTCCAGGCCCATAGAATGCCACTATAGAAGCATCTTCTAAATGTGTGTTGAGAAACACTCCCTCCTGGCGGAGAACTGAGGAAGTACACCTAAACCATCTAAACCAGCCACTTATAACAGTATCACTACCATCTGTTTGAAATCAAATGGTTCATAGAAAAGTGTTTTTGAAGTGGTTGAAGACAGGTGCAGGTGTATAGAGCTGTAGTCAGTATTATATGAGAGGATCAGAGAGGGTTTTTGTAGAGGAGAGAGGGTATAGTGAAACACTGTGCATCACTAGCAGCACAGAAATACACTGCACTGTCTTCAGCTTCTGTCACTTTGGGAATATGTAGATACGCCATTTTATTAGCTGCAGCATCTCCACTGACATTAAAACGCCCTTTAAAGGAATCTTCCACCGTTGGACTGGTGTTCCACACATACCCAATGAGTTTCAGAGCTGTGTTTTGGGCTGACTGTTGGTACCACAGTATCATGTTGTAGCTTGTATCAGTGTGTCTGCAGGTGAGATTAACTTTATCTTCAGGTCCTTTTAGTATTGCAGTAGGAGTCTGGTGAACTTTGTCTGTTGGTGACAGCCCTGTGGATGAAAACAGACAATATGAAATATACAGTATTACTCAGCATATTGACAGCAATATATTTCAGTAGTAAATCTATCTTTCATGAGGGATTTAGTACCTGTCACCCATAGTGGTAGAGTTGCTACATGTATGAGAAGCTTGATCATGTTGATGGTTCTGGAGAGAAGAGTCACATGGACAAGGAGAAAGGGTTTTCAGATAGTCAGAGATGTGATGTCATCTAGTGGGAGTGTCAAATGTATGTCAGCATCCCAAATGGCTCCCTATTCCCTTTCTAGTGCACTACTTTAGACCAGAGCCCATAGGGGGGAGAGGAGAATAAGGCAATAGAGAAGGGGAGCTGAACTGAGCTGCCGGAGGGGAAGGAAATCACATCACTTTGACGTCAGAACTTGTGTTGATATTCAAGCAGATCCCTTGTCCACCTACAGGTCTCCTGTTCAACTTAAAGGTGTATTGTGGAACATACCGGTGTCTACATCATTGAAAGTATTTGTCTCTTTTAGTCTTTAGATTTGATCTGTGTTATAGATTCTGCAGTCATCACACTAGAAATAGGATGTAATTTGAAGAAATACCTGAACCGTTTCTTCAAGACAACAACATCAACCACATTATTTGGTCTAGAGGTTTGATATCAACTTCCTCCATGTGCTCAGACATCTACAGCGGTGGATAGCAGGTGTGCTGGGTGTTGATGTACACTGCAGTTATGGAGTAAAGGATCAGAAGGGGGGTTTGTAGAAGAGAGAAGGGTATCTACATCACTGTGTTGACTTCAGGTCAGAACAGTAATACACTGCACTGACTTCAGGTCAGAACAGTAATACACTGCACTGACTTCAGGTCAGAACAGTAATACACTGCACTGACTTCAGGTCAGAACAGTAATACACTGCACTGACTTCAGGTCAGAACAGTAATACACTGCACTGACTTCAGGTCAGAACAGTAATACACTGCACTGACTTCAGGTCAGAACAGTAATACACTGCACTGACTTCAGGTCAGAACAGTAATACACTGCACTGACTTCAGGTCAGAACAGTAATACACTGCACTGAATTCAGGTCAGAACAGTAATACACTGCACTGACTTCAGGTCAGAACAGTAATACACTGCACTGACTTCAGGTCAGAACAGTAATACACTGCACTGACTTCAGGTCAGAACAGAAGCTGAAGAGATGCTTCTTTCTATCCATTTCCAAGGATTTCAAAGTGCTCTTAAAATGATCCTTCAACTGTCTGACTTTTATAATACACATATCCAATCAGTTTCAGACTAGTATCATCTATTGACTGCTGGTACCATAATATAGTATTGTATAAACTAGTAGTATGACTGCTGGTACCATAATATAGTATTGTATAAACTAGTAGTATGGCTGCTGGTACCATAATATAGTATTGTATAAACTAGTAGTATGGCTGCTGGTACTATAATATAGTATTGTATAAACTAGTAGTATAACTGCTGGTACTATAATATAGTATTGTATAAACTAGTAGTATGGCTGCTGGTACCATAATATAGTATTGTATAAACTAGTAGTATGGCTGCTAGTACTATAATATAGTATTGTATAAACTAGTAGTATGGCTGCTGGTACTATAATATAGTATTGTATAAACTAGTAGTATGGCTGCTGGTACTATAATATAGTATTGTATAAACTAGTAGTATGGCTGCTGGTACCATAATATAGTATTGTATAAACTAGTAGTATGGCTGCTAGTACTATAATATAGTATTGTATAAACTAGTAGTATGGCTGCTGGTACTATAATATAGTATTGTATAAACTAGTAGTATGGCTGCTGGTACTATAATATAGTATTGTATAAACTAGTAGTATGGCTGCTGGTACCATAATATAGTATTGTATAAACTAGTAGTATGACTGCTGGTACTATAATATAGTATTGTATAAACTAGTAGTATGGCTGCTGGTACCATAACATAGTATTGTATAAACTAGTAGTATGGCTGCTGGTACCATAATATAGTATTGTATAAACTAGTAGTATGACTGCTGGTACTATAATATAGTATTGTATAAACTAGTAGTATGGCTGCTGGTACTATAATATAGTATTGTATAAACTAGTAGTATGGCTGCTGGTACTATAATATAGTATTGTATAAACTAGTAGTATGGCTGCTGGTACTATAATATAGTATTGTATAAACTAGTAGTATGGCTGCTGGTACTATAATATAGTATTGTATAAACTAGTAGTATGGCTGCTGGTACCATAATATAGTATTGTATAAACTAGTAGTATGGCTGCTGGTACCATAATATAGTATTGTATACACTAGTAGTATGACTGCTGGTACCATAATATAGTATTGTATAAACTAGTAGTATGGCTGCTGGTACCATAATATAGTATTGTATAAACTAGTAGTATGGCTGCTGGTACTATAATATAGTATTGTATAAACTAGTAGTATGGCTGCTGGTACCATAATATAGTATTGTATAAACTAGTAGTATGGCTGCTGGTACTATAATATAGTATTGTATAAACTAGTAGTATGGCTGCTGGTACTATAATATAGTATTGTATAAACTAGTAGTATGGCTGCTGGTACTATAATATAGTATTGTATAAACTAGTAGTATGGCTGCATACAAGTATCACTGAGAGGAGAGAGAGAGGGGGGTGGGCAGGCTAGAGGGGAAAGAAAGTAGAGACATTAGTAGAACTAGAGTTAGAGGTCTCCCTACAGTATGTGATGAGACCATCAGACATTAGAGGAACTAGAGTTAGAGGTCCCCCTACAGTATGTGATGAGACCATCAGACATTAGAGGAACTAGAGTTAGAGGTCCCCCTACAGTATGTGATGAGACCATCAGACATTAGTAGAACTAGAGTTAGAGGTCCCCCTACAGTATGTGATGAGACCATCAGACATTAGTAGAACTAGAGTTAGAGGTCCACCTACAGTATGTGATGAGACCATCAGACATTAGTAGAACTAGACTTAGAGGTCCCCCTACAGTATGTGATGAGACCATCAGACATTAGTAGAACTAGAGTTAGAGGTCCCCCTACAGTATGTGATGAGACCATCAGACATTAGAAGAACTAGAGTTAGAGGTCCCCCTACAGTATGTGACCATCTCTTTACATATTATATTACATCCTATTGAAATACTGGGGTTTTTGTGCAGCTGTACTTGTTGTCTGTATCACTGTGTTCACTCACAGCACAGAAGTACATGCCGCTGTCTCCTGTCTCCAACTTCTTCACTGTGAAAGATCCAGTCTTAGCTGTAGTCTTAACAGTTGGATATTTGTCTTCACTGAAGGCTCCATAGTCTGGTTTGTTATAAGTACTTGTGTAAACTACCTTGTTCATTCCCTCTCCTGGAAGCTGTCTGTACCAGTACATCTGGTAGTAGCTTACATCCTTAGTGTGTCTGCAGTTCATCAGAGCATCACTGTCTTTCAGTTTCCAGAGTATGGTGGGTGTCTGAGTGACTTCACTCCCCTCAACAAGACCTGTAAGGATACAGTGAGAATGAAATCAATAGAGTTAGGTCCAGTTAGACCTGAATACATCAAGACTCAGGTGAAGTGAACATATGCTTGGAAACATCAATATCTATAACTAGAGAAGACCATCATTGTAAATAATAATTTTGTTCTTAACTTTCCTGGTTCAATAAATGAAACATTATGAAACTGTACCTGCAGCACAGAGCAGTGAGACAGTAACAGTGAAGAGAAATGTGAACATGTTTGATCACGTTATATGTGAGAGTGCTGGAAAGAGTCTGGTATCAATGTATATAAAACAAGAGGAGTGTCACATAGATGAATAGATGCCAATCAGTAGACCACGGCAGGTTCCACCATATTCAACATGTCAGTGAAGTGGGAGGGACTGATGATCTGAATACATCATGCTAATTAGTGGTCCAGACTGTAGAGACATTCACATTATTAAAGTTAGAGGTCCCCCTACAGTCCATGATGAGACCATCAGCTCTTTACATATTATATTCTATCCTATAGAGCTCGCCAGCTTGTAGTCCTAAACACAGAAATTAGTCAGCATGTTCTACCTCTGGTTCGTTGACCATTGCTATGGGAGAAATGAAGGGGTGAAATAATGTGGTTTTGGGATATAAGGTCTGAAGTTAAAACAGGCTTTGGAGATCTTATACGTTTTGTTCTGTGCAATAACTTAAGGATCGGACCCTTTTTTTCAAATTTCTCTTAAAATGACAAACCTGAATCTAACTGCCTGTAGCTCAGGACCTGAAGATATGTATATTATTGATATCAGTTGAACATAAGCACTTTTGGATCTGTGAAATTAATGTAGGAGAATATAACACATTAGATCTTGTAAAAGATCATTAAATATTTTTTTTTAAATGCGTTTTCCCACCCCAAAAATTAATCGTCTTTTAAATGCAAGAGAAAGACCTTACTTTCAGATTGGAGTCTAGGTGTAATTTAGATTTTGGCCACCAGATGGCAGGTTTGTGTTTGCACATTTTCAGACTAATTCAGTGAAGAATTACATCACTGCACAATATTTTCTATAATTCTGACAGTAGTTTGACCAAATGTGTCATTTTTTTTTCATGTACATAACTATAGAGAACTATAGAGAACATAGAACAATTATATGGTAATAACAAATTAAAGTTTATTCCGTTCACCAGCTCCGGACGTGTAAGTCTGATAAGAGAATTATGTTCTCCAAGTACATAACCCAATCTAATTATATTACTCAGTCTGCAAACCAGAATTTGTAAGATCCTGGTCGAATTAAACAGACGGAGGCCCAGCTAAAATAGTCAAAAAGGTTTATTCACGGGAACGTTCTTAAGTAAAGAATACAAAACAATTCATTTTATACTGACTTCCCACGCACACACATTCACACAACCATACGCACACACATTCACACAACCATACGCACACACATACACACAACCATACGCACACACATACACACACACAAACAGACGCACACACATTCACACAACCATACGCACACACATTCACACAACCATACGCACACACATTCACACAACCATACGCACACACATTCACACAACCATACGCACACACATTCACACAACCATACGCACACACATTCACACAACCATACGCACACACATTCACACAACCATACGCACACACATTCACACAACCAGACGCACACACATTCACACAACCATACGCACACACATTCACACAACCATACGCACACACATTCACACAACCATACGCACACACATTCACACAACCATACGCACACACATTCACACAACCATACGCACACACATACACACAACCAGACGCACACACATACACACAACCATACGCACACACATTCACACAACCATACGCACACACATACATACACACAAACAGACGCACACACATACACACAAACAGACGCACACAATGTCCTGCTACGCACACACTGTCTCACTACCCAGCCGACAGAGATTAGGGAGACCTTGTCATTGAGACGTACTCCCTGTTCTCTCCCAAATCTCTAGTCAGGTCGGCACCGAGCTCAGACAGTCTGTGTTTATAATACCATAAAGACATATTGTCTTTACCCTAATTCTGACTAGGACTACACATTTATTGATTATGATTTTATACATTCTAATCAATTCCATACAATTATATGTTTCAGGGCGGAATATTCTAATCATTCAATTAACAGATAATTCTCAACTATCAAAGTCACAGTCCATCTAGGGTTTAGTGCAGCTGTACTTGTTATATTATATCAACACTGGGGGTTTAGTACAGCTGTACTTGTTATATTATATCAACACTGGGGGTTTAGTACAGCTGTACTTGTTATATTATATCAACACTGGGGGTTTAGTACAGCTGTACTTGTTATATTATATCAACACTGGGGGTTTAGTGCAGCTGTACTTGTTATATTATATCAACACTGGGGGTTTAGTACAGCTGTACTTGTTATATTATATCAACACTGGGGGTTTAGTACAGCTGTACTTGTTATATTATATCAACACTGGGGGTTTAGTACAGCTGTACTTGTTATATTATATCAACACTGGGGGTTTAGTACAGCTGTACTTGTTATATTATATTAACACTGGGGGTTTAATACAGCTGTACTTGTTATATTATATCAACACTGGGGGTTTAGTACAGCTGTACTTGTTATATTATATCAACACTGGGGGTTTAGTACAGCTGTACTTGTTATATTATATCAACACTGGGGGTTTAGTGCAGCTGTACTTGTTATATTATATCAACACTGGGGGTTTAATACAGCTGTACTTGTTATATTATATCAACACTGGGGGTTTAGTACAGCTGTACTTGTTATATTATATCAACACTGGGGGTTTAGTACAGCTGTACTTGTTATATTATATCAACACTGGGGGTTTAGTACAGCTGTACTTGTTATATTATATCAACACTGGGGGTTTAGTACAGCTGTACTTGTTATATTATATCAACACTGGGGGTTTAATACAGCTGTACTTGTTATATTATATCAACACTGGGGGTTTAGTACAGCTGTACTTGTTATATTATATCAACACTGGGGGTTTAGTACAGCTGTACTTGTTATATTATATCAACACTGGGGGTTTAGTACAGCTGTACTTGTTATATTATATCAACACTGGGGGTTTAGTACAGCTGTACTTGTTATATTATATCAACACTGGGTGTTTAGTACAGCTGTACTTGTTATATTATATCAACACTGGGGGTTTAGTACAGCTGTACTTGTTATATTATATCAACACTGGGGGTTTAGTACAGCTGTACTTGTTATATTATATCAACACTGGGGGTTTAGTACAGCTGTACTTGTTATATTATATCAACACTGGGGGTTTAGTACAGCTGTACTTGTTATATTATATCAACACTGGGGGTTTAGTACAGCTGTACTTGTTATATTATATCAACACTGGGGCTTTAGTACAGCTGTACTTGTTATATTATATCAACACTGGGGGTTTAGTACAGCTGTACTTGTTATATAATATCAACACTGGGGGTTTAGTACAGCTGTACTTGTAATATTGTATCAACACTGGGGGTTTAGTACAGCTGTACTTGTTATATTATATCAACACTGGGGGTTTAATACAGCTGTACTTGTTATATTATATCAACACTGGGGGTTTAGTACAGCTGTACTTGTTATATTATATCAACACTGGGGGTTTAGTACAGCTGTACTTGTTATATTATATCAACACTGGGGGTTTAGTACAGCTGTACTTGTTATATTATATCAACACTGGGGGTTTAGTACAGCTGTACTTGTTATATTATATCAACACTGGGGGTTTAGTACAGCTGTACTTGTTATATTATATTAACACTGGGGGTTTAGTACAGCTGTACTTGTAATATTGTATCAACACTGGGGGTTTAGTACAGCTGTACTTGTTATATTATATCAACACTGGGGGTTTAGTGGATTTATTTAGGATCCAGATTAGTTCCTGCCAAGGCAGCAGCTACTCTTCCTGGTTTTTTTTATGGATCCCCATTAGTTCCTGCCAAGGCAGCAGCTACTCATCCTGGGGTTTATTGTGGATCCCCATTAGTTCCTGCCAAGGCAGCAGCTACTCTTCCTGGTGTTTATTGTGGATCCCCATTTGTTCTTGCCAAGGCAGCAGCTACTCTTCCTGGGGTTTATTATGGATCCCCATTAGTTCCTGCCAAAGCAGCAGCTACTCTTCCTGGGGTTTATTATGGATCCACATTAGTTCCTGTCAAGGCAGCAGCTACTCTTCCTGGGGTTTATTATGGATCCCCATTAGTTCCTGCCAAGGCAGCAGCTACTCTTCCTGGGGTTTATTATGGATCCCCATTAGTTCCTGCCAAGGCAGCAGCTACTCTTCCCGGGGTTTATTATGGATCCACATTAGTTCCTGCCAAGGCAGCAGCTACTCTTCCTGGTGTTTATTGTGGATCCCCATTAGTTCTTGCCAAGGCAGCAGCTACTCTTCCTGGGGTTTATTGTGGATCCTCATTAGTTCCTGTCAAGGCAGCAGCTACTCTTCCTGGGGTTTATTATGGATCCACATTAGTTCCTGCCAAGGCAGCAGCTACTCTTCCTGGGGTTTATTATGGATCCACATTAGTTCCTGCCAAGGCAGCAGCTACTCTTCCTGGTGTTTATTGTGGATCCCCATTAGTTCTTGCCAAGGCAGCAGCTACTCTTCCTGGTGTTTATTGTGGATCCCCATTAGTTCCTGCCAAGGCAGCAGCTACTCTTCCTGGGGTTTATTATGGATCCCCATTAGTTCCTGCCAAGGCAGCAGCTACTCTTCCTGGTGTTTACTAAGGATCCACATTAGTTCCTGCCAAGGCAGCAGCTACTCTTCCTGGGGTTTATTATGGATCCACATTAGTTCCTGCCAAGGCAGCAGCTACTCTTCCTGGGGTTTATTATGGATCCACATTAGTTCCTGCCAAGGCAGCAGCTACTCTTCCTGGTGTTTATTGTGGATCCCCATTAGTTCTTGCCAAGGCAGCAGCTACTCTTCCTGGGGTTTATTGTGGATCCTCATTAGTTCCTGTCAAGGCAGCAGCTACTCTTCCTGGGGTTTATTATGGATCCCCATTAGTTCCTGCCAAGGCAGCAGCTACTCTTCCTGGTGTTTACTAAGGATCCACATTAGTTCCTGCCAAGGCAGCAGCTACTCTTCCTGGGGTTTATTATGGATCCACATTAGTTCCTGCCAAGGCAGCAGCTACTCTTCCTGGTGTTTATTGTGGATCCCCATTAGTTATTGCCAAGGCAGCAGCTACTCTTCCTGGGGTTTATTATGGATCCACATTAGTTCCTGCCAAGGCAGCAGCTACTCTTCCTGGGATCCAGCAAAGTTAAGTCAGTTATTTACATTTAAAAACATGACATTACATTTCATAACAGATTTCACAGCACATTAAGTGTTCGCCGTCAGGCCACAACATACACTATATGTGACTGATTTCAGGAAACTAGGTGTATGTCGTGTGTCACTTCTTGACATGAGAGGCATTTGAACGTAAACCATTATTAAAAACTTTTTTGAGGCTCGCCGCCATTGGACTCTGGAGCAGTGGAGGGATGAATCTCTGGAGTGATGAATCACCCTTCACCATCTGGCAGTCCGATAGACGACTCTGGGTTTGGCGGATGCCTGGAGAACACTTCATGCCCCATTGCATAGTGCCAACTGTAAAGTTTGGTGGAGGAGGAATAATGGTTTGTGGCTATCGTTCATGGTATGGTCCTCTTAGTTCTTAGATCTTAATGGATCTTAATGCTACAGCATATAATGACATTCTAGAATATTCTGTGCTTCCAACTTTGTCGCAAGAGTTTTGAGGTACTTACAGAAGAGGAACTTTTTGAGGCAATGAAATATTTGCAGTCTGGAAAAACACCAGGGCTTGATGGTATACCAGTAGTATTTCTGACCTTTTTTGATGTACTTAAAGATCCATTATTAGCATGTTTTAATTACTCCTATAAAAATGGTACACTTTCAGGTACTCAACAAGAAGGTCTGATTTCATTACTACTGAAACAGGACCCAGGTGGTAAGTATAAAGATCCAGTCCTTTTAAAAAACTGGAGGCCTCACACACTTAAATATTGTGATGCGAAAATCCTGGCGACATGCATAGCACATAGGATAAAAAAGGTTTACCAGATATTGTTCATCCTGATCAGACAGGTTTTTTACATAGACAATATATTGGAGATATTACTTGAAAAATGTAACATCAAAGATAGCAGGCCTGGTCTTTACAACCTAATTTTGAAAATAAGTTTTGATAAAGTATGGCTAGAATATATACATATAGTTGAAGTCAGACGTTTACATACACTTAGGTTGGAGTCATTAAAACTCGTTTTTCAACCACTCCACAAGTTTCTTGTTAACAAACTATAGTTTTGGCAAGTCGGTTAGGACATCTACTTTGTGCATGACACAAGTCATTTTTCCAACAATTGTTTACAGACAGATTATTTCACTTATAATTCACTGTATCACAATTCCAGTGGGTCAGAAGTTTGCATTCATAAGTAGACTGTGCCTTTAAACAGCTTGGAAAATTCCAGAAAATGATATCATGGCTTTAGAAGCTTCTGATAGGCTAATTGACATAATTTGAGTCAATTGGAGGTGTACCCGTGGATGTATTTCAAGGCCTACCTTCAAACTCAGTGCCTCTTTGCTTGACCTCATGGGAAAATCTAAAACAATCAGTCAAGACCTCAGAAAAAAAATTGTAGACCTCCACAATCTGGTTCATCCTTGGGAGAAATTTCCAAATGCATGAAGGTACCAAGTTCCTCTGTACAAACAATAGTACGCAAGTATAAACACCATGGGACCACGCAGCCGTCATACCGCTCAGGAAGGAGACGCGTTCTGTCTCCTAGAGATGACCGTACTTTGGTGTGAAAAGTGCAAATCAATCCCAGAACAACAGCAAAGGACCTTGTGAAGATGGGGGAGGACACCGATACAAAAGTATTTATATCCATAGTAAAACGAGTCCTATATCGACATAACCTGAAAGGCCGCTCAGCAAGGAAGAAGCCACTGCTCCAAAACCGCCATAAAAAAGCCAGACTACAGTTTGCAACTGCACATGGGGACAAAGATCGTACTTTTTGGAGAAATGTCTTCTGGTCTGATGAAATTGACATTCTTTGTATTATATTTATTCATTATATGATGTATAGCAATGGTGGAGCTATGTCACATATGCAGCTATCGAAAATATATGGGAACTGCTCTGCTCTTTCAACCAACTGATTGCAGCATTACCACAAAAATGGAGGAGGCAAGTGGAAATGGGAGAATTGTCTGCCATATATTAAAGATACCAATTGTCTGAAAATAATTTGCATAAATAGAAAAATATACCTGATTCAGTTGAGGACAAAAATGTTGACAGCTGCGCCATGAAGGTGCAAAATAAATGGAAAGAGATTTTGAATGTACCAATTCCATGGCACATGGTATAAAAACTGATACAAAAAACAACACTTGATTCAACACTTCAAGTTTTTAAATTTAAATGATTATACTAAATCCTTGCCACCAACAGAATGCTTTATATATGGGGTATACAACCATCTCAGCTCTGAAGATTTTACTGCGAAGAGACAGAATCACTAGATCATTTATTCTGGTATTACCCTTATGTAGCTGGTTTCTGGTTATAGGTTCAGAAATGGTTAAAATAAATCACAACATTCACTGAAAATGAACGTTAAAAATAACTGCTATTTTTAACGTTCATTTTCAGTGAATGTTGTGATTGGGCAATCGGGAAAGCCATAGTTAATCAATCAATAATATAATAATACTCATAGGAAAGGTAATGAGCTTTAGTTCACAATCTGTGGATCCTATACGATTAGAAAGGTTCAAAATGTATCTAAAACATCGCAACAGCACAATGGAAAAATATATGGCACATGGAAACCAAACGAGGGTGGTCTATGGTGATAGTTGGGATGGGCTGAGAGAGGCTGAGAGGGCGGGATTAAAGAGCTTATGTTTGGTCATGTATTATTGTTATGTGATTGCTGTATATAAAAGTACCATCCAGGTTGTATCACATCCGGCCGTGATTGGGAGTCCCATAGGGCGGTGCACAATTGGCCCAGCATCATCTGGGTTTGGCCGGGGTAGGCCGGCATTGTAAATAAGAATTTGTTCTTAACTGCCAAGTCTAGTTTATATAAAGGTTAAATAAAAAATAAAAATAAAAATTATGTACGTAAAACATGTATGTAAAACGTCATGTAAAATGTATGTACTGTATGTGCAGCAGAAAAGCTGTAAAAACAAGATATGTGTCATCTGAAGACGGAGGGTGGTGGATGGGTTAATACATGTTTTTAAAAAAGGTCCTTTCCTGTTTCAGCATGACAATACCCCTGTGCACTAAGTGAGGTCCATACAGAAATGGTTTTGAGAGATCAGAGTGGAAGAACTTGACTTGCCTGAACAGAGCCCTGACCTCAACCCCATCAAACACCTTTGGGATGAATTGGAACACCGACTGCGAGCCAGGCTTAATCGCCCAACATCAGTGCCCGAGTTCGCTAATGTTCTCATGGCTGAATGGAAGCAAGTCCCCTCAGCAATGTTCCAACATCTAATGAAAAAGCCAGAAGAGTGGAGGCTGTTATAGCAGCAAATGGGCGACCAACTCCAAATAATCAGCTTGCATCAAGAACATTTTGATTGAAAAGAGAATAGAGGTTCTCTCAGTTACCAGCTGTGAGTCAACCCCAGCAGTTGTTTACCTTCCACTACTTGCCAAAATGTGGAAGGATTAATCATATTATCAGCAGTAGATTAAAGGTAGTGGTCTGCTTTCAGCTTTCAGGTAATAGCCTCACCCTGATTCAGAAGGCAGTAGAGGGTAGTGTTCTGATTTCAGGTCATAGTCACACCCTGATTCAGAAGGCAGTAGAGGGTAGTGTTCTGATTTCAGGTCATAGTCACACCCTGATTCAGAAGGCAGTAGAGGGTAGTGTTCTGATTTCAGGTCAGAGTCACACCCTGATTCAGAAGGCAGTAGAGGGTAGTGTTCTGATTTCAGGTCATAGTCACACCCTAATTCAGAAGGCAGTAGAGGGTAGTGTTCTGATTTCAGGTCATAGTCACACCCTGATTCAGAAGGCAGTAGAGGGTAGTGTTCTGATTTCAGGTCATAGTCACACCCTGATTCAGAAGGCAGTAGAAGGTAGTGTTCTGATTTCAGGTCATAGTCACACCCTGATTCAGAAAGCAGTAGAGGGTAGTGTTCTGATTTCAGGTCATAGTCACACCCTGATTCAGAAGGTAGTAGAGGGTAGTGTTCTGATTTCAGGTCATAGTCACACCCTGATTCAGAAGGCAGTAGAGGGTAGTGTTCTGATTTCAGGTCATAGTCACACCCTGATTCAGAAGGCAGTAGAGGGTAGTGTTCTGATTTCAGGTCATAGTCACACCCTGAAATCAGAAGGCGTTTAAAAGCCATCCAATCATAGTCCACAAAGCATTCTGTTTCGTTACGATTTCAGCTAGTTCATCTGAGAACCAAGGGTTGTCTCTGCCCTTCTTTCTGTATTGCTTGAAAGGGGCATGTTTGTTGCATATATCCTGGAATGCTTTGTGGAAGTAAGAAAAGGCAACATAATTATAATAATAATTATATAATAATATATAATAATTATAATAATAATTCAACATCAGGGATGAATGCAACTCTATTACAGGCGATGTTAAAAACATAATGTAAAAATAACTTGAATATCAAACTGCTTCCAGTTTATTATCATGATGATATGTAGAGGTAGTTTAGTGATCACTTATGTGTTTAGACCAGAAGCATTAAAACGATGTGGAGTGTTGGTTAAGATAAGATCAATCAAAGAGGATTTTTAGAGGACACTTTCCATTCAAACTGGTTACATTGTTAACAACCTGAGTAAGATTCTAAGTATTATATAGATTGTTGAGTTGGGTCAGAGCTAGAAGTTAACCAGATTAGGTTCAGGTCAGTTGCAAACGAGAGTTTCTATTGGACAAATTTAGGTATGTTTATCCCCGTTTCATTCAATTTGCTTCCTTTTGAGATTTTCTTTTCAACCGAATCGTCAGAATGAATGCACCCCGGATCACCCGTAAACGCAGTTCACTGTCATAGCAGCCACATACAAACAGCATGATCCCGTAAAAGAAAATCCAAGCCAAACCTTCATATCGTAACTGCTAAGTGCTACACACAGCCTACATCTTTGTCACCATATTAGCTAGCGTCATAGTCAACATAGCTACTAGAACTAACGTGTTAGTAAACCCGCTACAATCAAGCAGTACAGTGAACAGCAAGCAGTTACCAGCGGGCCCCCAGTGGCAATAAATGAATAAAACCAAAAGATGACCTTGACTTGGAAGAGTTCCAGTGTTGGATAGCCATAGACAGTTAGGTAACATAGCATCACTCTGTTTGAATTGGGTGTTTGAGTAGGCTAAACTAGCTAGCTGCATTCGCTAGCTAAGTAAGTGAAAGTGAAAAAAAAGACAACGAAATATAGCTAGCTCTCCATCTGTCTTGCTTCTCCTTCATTAAAAAAATGAATTTGTTCAAAACTGTTCAACTATTGTCTTTCTCTTTGAGTCAACTACTAACCACATTTTATACACTGCAGTGCTAGCTAGCTGTAGCTTATGCTTTTAGTACTCGATTCATTCTCTGATCCTTTGATTGGGTGGACAACATGTCAGTTCATGCTGCAAGAGCTCTTATAGGTTGGAAGACATCCTCCGGAAGTTGTCATTATTACTGTGTAAGTCTATGGATGGGGGTGAGAACCATGAGCCTCCTAGGTTTTGTATTGAAGTCAATGTACCCAGAGGAGGACGGAAGCTAGCTGTCCTCCGGCTACACCATGGTATTACCCGACAGAGTGCTGCTGAGGCTACTGTAGACCTTCAGTGCAAAACAGTGTGTTTTAATCAGTTATTTGGTGACATGTGAATACATTTAGTATAGTTTATAGTACAGTCTGTGTCGCGTCGCTGAGGGGTCTGGTGACGTGTTGTGACGTGATGTTCCATCGCTGGGTCTAACAGCGGCCAGTCTTTCCTCCGTCAACTGGTAGTATGAAGAGTAACGGTGCGGAGGAGCTTACTAAACACACTAATTTGGAACTAGAAAGCATTTTATTTAAGAAAAACAATCGGCGAAGAGGCAGGTTAGTGGGTGTTTTGCTTCAGTCAGTACGCTAGCATTAATATTAACGAGTGTTTTGCTTCAGTCAGTACGCTAGCATTAATATTAACGAGTGTTTTGCTTCAGTCAGTACGCTAGCATTAATATTAACGAGTGTTTTGCTTCAGTCAGTACGCTAGCATTAATATTAACGAGTGTTTTGCTTCAGTCAGTACGCTAGCATTAATATTAACGAGTGTTTTGCTTCAGTCAGTACGCTAGCATTAATATTAACGAGTGTTTTGCTTCAGTCAGTACGCTAGCATTAATATTAACGAGTGTTTTGCTTCAGTCAGTACGCTAGCATTAAAATTAACGAGTGTTTTTGTGCTTCTTCCCTGTGAAACGTATCATCAGGCGGAGATTCTCTATGCGATGTGATAGGAGTCGTTTTGGTAGAGGTAGGTCTGCAGACATGGCCCATTTATAAATCAGCTTATAACATCATTCCTCTGAAGGCCTCGATTACAGCATAACGGGCATCGTGTAAAGAGAATAAATAAATGAAAGTACGCAGCAGCACCATCCATGCAAAATAGGCGCTAGATATTCCCTCACCTACACAGACAGACATACAGACACAGACAGACATACAGACACAGACAGACATACAGACACAGACAGACATACAGACACAGACAGACAGACAGACACAGACAGACATACAGACACAGACAGACAGACAGACACAGACAGACAGACAGACACAGACAGACATACAGACACAGACAGACATACAGACACAGACAGACATACAGACACAGACAGACAGACAGACACAGACAGACATACAGACACAGACAGACAGACAGACACAGACAGACAGACAGACAGACACAGACAGACATACAGACACAGACAGACATACAGACACAGACAGACATACAGACACAGACAGACATACAGACACAGACAGACAGACAGACAGACACAGACAGACATACAGACACAGACAGACAGACAGACACAGACAGACATACAGACACAGACAGACAGACAGACAGACACAGACAGACATACAGACACAGACAGACATACAGACACATACAGACAGACAGACACAGACAGACATACAGACACAGACAGACAGACAGACACAGACAGACAGACAGACACAGACAGACATACAGACACAGACAGACATACAGACACAGACAGACATACAGACACAGACAGACAGACAGACAGACAGACACAGACAGACATACAGACACAGACAGACAGACAGACACAGACAGACATACAGACACAGACAGACATACAGACACAGACAGACATACAGACACAGACAGACAGACAGACAGACAGACAGATTGCATCCCTCTTAAGCCCTGAACAAAGACGGCCTGATTATAATCCTACTGATTACTATTCACCTCATTCCTCTACCTTAATCATTCCCCCATCCACCCCCCTATCCCTCCCTCCCTCCCTCCATCCATCCCCCATCCATCCCCCCTCCCTCCATCCACCCCCCCTCTATCCCTCCCTCCATCCATCCCCCCCTCCATCCCTCCATCCATCCATCCATCCATCCATCGATTGACTCGTCAGAGGACCAGCTATGGGCAGAGGACGAGCTATGGTTGACCAGTCTGAAACAGAGGACCAGCTATGGTTGACCAGTCTGAAACAGAGGACCAGCTATGGTTGACCAGTCTGAATCAGAGGACCAGCTATGGTTGACCAGTCTGAATCAGAGGACCAGCTATGGTTGACCAGTCTGAATCAGAGGACCAGCTATGGGCAGAGGACCAGCTATGGTTGACCAGTCTGAATCAGAGGACCAGCTATGGTTGACCAGTCTGAAACAGACGACCAGCTACGGGCAGAGGACCAGCTATGGTTGACCAGTCTGAAACAGACGACCAGCTACGGGCAGAGGACCAGCTATGGTTGACCAGTCTGAAACAGACGACCAGCTATGGGCAGAGGACCAGCTATGGTTGACCAGTCTGAAACAGACGACCAGCTACGGGCAGAGGACCAGCTATGGTTGACCAGTCTGAAACAGACGACCAGCTATGGGCAGAGGACCAGCTATGGTTGACCAGTCTGAAACAGACGACCAGCTATGGGCAGAGGACCAGCTATGGTTGACCAGTCTGATACAGAGGATCAGACCAAGGGGAAAGGCCCACAGATGGAGGTCCCAATGGTGGCCTCTGAAGCCCAAAGACTACCAGACCAGGCCTCTGCACCCACCAGACTACCAGACTAGGCCTCTGCACCCACCAGACTACCAGACCAGGCCTCTGTACCCACCAGACCAGCCCTCTGCACCCACCAGACCAGGCCCCTGCACCCACCAGACTACCAGACCAGACCCCTGCACCCACCAGACTACCAGACCAGCCCTCTGCACACACCAGACCAGGCCCCTGCACCCACCAGAATACCAGACCAGCCCTCAGCACCAACCAGACCAGACCTCTGCACCCACCAGACTACCAGACCAGCCCTCTGCACACACCAGACCAGGCCCCTGCACCCACCAGAATACCAGACCAGCCCTAAGCACCAACCAGACCAGACCTCTGCACCCACCAGACTACTAGACCAGCCCTCTGCACACACCAGACTACCAGATCAGCCCTCTGCACACACCAGACCAGGCCCCTGCACCCACCAGACTACCAGACCAGCCCTAAGCACCAACCAGACCAGGCCCCTGCACCCACCAGACTACCAGACTTGGCCTCTGCACCCACCAGACTACCAGACTTGGCCTCTGCACCCACCAGACTACCAGACCAGGCCTCTGCACCCACCAGACTACCAGACCAGGCTTCTGCACCCACCAGACTACCAGACTTGGCCTCTGCACCCACCAGACTACCAGACCAGGCCTCTGCACCCACCAGACTACCAGACCAGGCCTCTGCACCCACCAGACTACCAGACCAGGCCTCTGCACCCACCAGACTACCAGACCAGGCCTCTGCACCCACCAGACTACCAGACCAGGCCTCTGCACCCACCAGACTACCAGACCAGGCCTCTGCACCCACCAGACTACCAGACCAGGCCTCTGCACCCACCAGACTACCAGACCAGGCCTCTGCACCCACCAGACTACCAGACCAGGCCTCTGCACCCACCAGACTACCAGACCAGGCCTCTGCACCCACCAGACTACCAGACCAGGCCTCTGTACCCACCAGACTACCAGACCATGGTGATGGGAAAGCAACAAAGGAGGGCGAGGGTGTGGGTGGCAGTAATGCAGAGACCACATCTATACACTCTGGGCTGGGGGAGAGGATGGCAGCCCCTCCCCCAGTTGGACAGGAGGCCAGCGCTCCCAGTCCATTCACCCAGCACCAGCTTCATAGCCCTCCAGACAGGCAGCTTTAGCCTCTTCCAGTCCTCCAGCCTCCCCCTCCACACACCCAGCTTCAGTCTCCTCCCCCTCCAGACACCCAGGTTCAGCCTCCTCCCCCTCCAGACACCCATCTTCAGCCTCCTCCCCCTCCCCCTCCAGACACCCAAGTTCAGCCTCCGAGTCCTCCCCCTCCAGACACCCAGGTTTAGCCTCCGAGCCCTCCCCCTCCACACACCCAGGTTCAGCCTCCTCCCCCTCCAGACACCCATCTTCAGCCTCCTCCCCCTCCCCCTCCAGACACCCAAGTTCAGCCCCTCCAGACACCCAGGTTTAGCCTCCGAGCCCTCCCCCTCCACACACCCAGGTTCAGCCTCCGAGTCCTCCCCCTCCAGACACCCAGGTTTAGCCTCCTCCCCCCCCTCCTCCCCCTCCAGACACCCAGGTTCAGCCTCTGAGCCCTCCCCCTCCAGACTTCCCCCACCCTCCCCCTTAGATCCCTTCAGTCAGTCAGGAGACAGCAACCCCCACTCTAGACATCAGCCAGCCTCCGAGCCCTGCACATCCAGACCTCAAGCCTCCAAGCAGCGACCCAGAGAGCCCAGAGAAAAAATCCCCCAGGCTGCACCTGTACCTGTATAACTTTGACACCCCGGAGGGACGTGGCTACGTCCTGACCCGTCCTCGCTTCCTGGAGGCCTCAGCCCGCTGTGGGGTCAAACCTACTTTGACACCCCGGAGGGAAGTGGCTACGGTCTGACCAGTCCTCGCTTCCTGGAGGCCTCGGCCCGCTGTGGGGTCAAACCTACTTTGACACCCCGGAGGGAAGAGGCCACGTCCTGACCAGTCCTCACTTCCTGGAGGCCTCGGCCCGCTGTGGGGTCAAACCTACTTTGACACCTCGGAGGGAAGTGGCTACGTCCTGACCAGTCCTCGCTCCCTGGAGGCCTCGGCCCGCTGTGGGGTCAAACCTACTTTGACACCCCGGAGGGAAGTGGCTACGTCCTGACCAGTCCTCGCTTCCTGGAGGCCTCGGCCCGCTGTGGGGTCAAACCTACTTTGACACCTCGGAGGGAAGTAGCTACGTCCTGACCAGACCTCACTTCCTGGAGGCCTCGGCCCGCTGTGGGGTCAAACCTACTTTGACACCCCGGAGGGAAGTGGCTACGTCCTGACCAGTCCTCGCTCCCTGGAGGCCTCGGCCCGCAGTGGGGTCAAACCTGTGGATCATATAAAAGTCTCTACCCTGGTCCTACTAAACGTCCTAAAACCTCCTCGTCCTCAGAGCTAACCAAGGCACCCCGCCCTGTCTCGGGTCCACCACTGGTAGTCAGAAAGGTTCCCAGGAGCACTAAAGCCTACAACATCTTCCCCAGATCAGCCTGCAAACCCTCTTCCTTCCCCAGATCAGCCTCCAAACCCTCTTCCTTTCCCAGATCAGCCTCCAAACCCTCTTCCTTTCCCAGATCAGCCTCCAAACCCTCTTCCTTTCCCAGATCAGCCTCCAAACCCTCTTCCTTTCCCAGATCAGCCTCCAAACCCTCTTCCTTTCCCAGATCAACCTCCAAACCCTCTTCCTTCCCCAGAACAATCACCTCTATGACCTCCACCATGTCCAAAAGTTCCATGCAGAGCCCAGTCACTCGGACTACAGCAGCTCTCAATGGCTGGGGGTTTAGGAGGGCCCTTCACTCCTCCACATTGGCCACCCTCCAACCCCATCCAAAAGGCAGAGGAAATATCCACTCCTTAGAGTCCTTGCAGAGAAGGATGGACACCATCTCCACCTCCACTACCAACTCTACCACCACCTGCACCTTCTCTGGTGAGGAGTCTGGTGCATATTCCTCCTATAGCTGGGATGGACTCAGGAACCCCTGGGCCAAGTCGTCCTTAGCCTGGGGGACCTCAGCCATTCCTTCCAGACCACCCAGAAAGGGGAGCGCATCATCAAGGAGGTGCGGCGGCGGGGGCTGAAGGCGTTGCCGGAGCGGGACAGGAAGATCACTCCTCTGATGCTAGCCCGGTACCAGGAAGAGGACATCATGAGCCAGAAGCGATACGTGGCTCACCTGCAGTGGGACAGCGAGAAGCGCCTGGGGGACATACAGCGGGAGGACCGAGATAAGCAGCGGGCGGTGCTGCAGTGTCAGCGGGCGTGGCAGTCCCAGGTGTCCCTCCGTCAGTGCCGGCTCAGCCAGCAGGAAAGGGAGTTGGTGGAGGCTAAGCTATGTTAGGTGGTGGAGAGCGAGGAGCGGTAGCATTGCTAGCTATTTCGGACAAACGTTGCTAGCTCATGGCAACGTTGCAATCTCTCTAAAGTTAACTTGATGACATCATAATGATGGCAAAGTTGTTTTCTACTCATTATTTGTCTGCTTTAGCAATGTCATCGTATTTCTAGGCCACTATAAAGTGTACATTTGACAAATCAGTCATAAACCCTTATTCAGAAAGACTTGGCATTAACCAGTCAGACATCAATATGCTGCTGCATCTGTAGAATGTTGACGACAATGGCAACGATGCAACCGAGTGACGGAGGTGCAACCAATGAATAGTTGGTTACTGGACTCAATGCTGAGCAGATTAAGGCCATCTCATGAGGAATGATAGCTCCTGTCGTATGATGATCCATCTCTCTCTCATGAGGAATGATAGCTCCTGTCGTATGATGATCCATCTCTCTCTCATGAGGAATGATAGCTCCTGTCGTATGATGATCCATCTCCTCTCATGAGGAATGATAGCTCCTGTCGTATGATGATCCATCTCTCTCTCATGAGGAATGATAGCTCCTGTCGTATGATGATCCATCTCTCTCTCATGAGGAATGATAGCTCCTGTCGTATGATGATCCATCTCCTCTCATGAGGAATGATAGCTCCTGTCGTATGATGATCCATCTCTCTCTCATGAGGAATGATAGCTCCTGTCGTATGATGATCCATCTCTCTCTCATGAGGAATGATAGCTCCTGTCGTATGATGATCCATCTCCTCTCATGAGGAATGATAGCTCCTGTCGTATGATGATCCATCTCTCTCTCATGAGGAATGATAGCTCCTGTCGTATGATGATCCATCTCTCTCTCATGAGGAATGATAGCTCCTGTTGTATGATGATCCATCTCCTCTCCTCACCCGTTTATTTGATGAAATCAGAATCATTCCTTTGTATTATTTAGCATATTATCTTGAAGCCAAAAAGTACATTTCAGAAAATGCAAATCAATGAAAAAAAACAGTGCCTTCGGAAAGTATTCAGACCCCTTGACCTTTTTTCACATTTTTTAAGGTTACAGCCTTACTCTAAAATCGATTAAAAAAAATCCTCATCAATGTCGTGTCTTTGCTATGCCGGATTAAGTGATATGACATGCTATTTTATAAAATAATTTCTCCGTAAATAATATTACCTGATTAAACTAATCATGTAAATGTAATTAACTAGAAAGTCGGGGCACCACGGAAGAATGTTTATAGAGCTGTTATCTTCCGAATAAACTCTTAAAGACCTGGTCATCTTTTATATCAATAGCGGCCAATTACTAATCGTCACCTTATTCAGTCTCATCTGAACATCGTAAAATTCTTGGTTATCTTCGTGAACCCTGGCTAACAAGTTGAATCAGCAATACAAAATGTGGTTTAATTATTTATTTACTACATACCTAAATAATCACACAGAATTACATATACACATATACATATGGATCATACATTGATTACTAATTATGTCATACAAGAAAACATCCCTAGCGGACGGAACCGATATGACGGCTGGTTACACAAAGAAAGGGGGTGGGTTTGAATGAAAGCGCGGGAAGACTGAGGAACAAAAGGATTGGGTCTCTATCGGACCTTATGAAGCTATGGTATCGTAAATACATCATCTAAATAACCGCCCATTTGTAAAAGGAAAATGCAAGAAATATTTACTCTGAGCTGCGCTTTGATAGATTGGTCGTAGATGGAAGGCTGGGTTGCCCAGCAGAGATCTCTCTAGTCCTTTGAAGAATATGTCTTGTGGTAGAACAGATACGTTGTAGTACCCTGTCTTTCTGAGATTGTCCGTCCTTTCCTAGCCCACGTTTACAGCTGCTGCTGATAACTCGACGTCTAGGATGTATCACTTCTTTAGTGAATAAGAGTTCACAGTTCATACCAAGTTTCCATACTATAAGTTCATGCTATATTCTGGCTGGTATCGTCGAAATTCTTCCTTCCAGCGTGTCGATTGTCACCTCCACATTGAAATTTGCCCTTTTAAACATATGGACAGTCCTCACGTCACCGGGAACACAATATTAATTTTGTTAGGTTGTAGTCGTTCAACCATTCGCAACCAGAGCTCACACGGAGGTTGGCTAAGTTCTGTAGTTGATATTAGCCCGTTTATACGTATGGACAGCAGTCCTCACGTCATCGGAAACACGAAGGTTGACTTTCGTCAATGGGCTTTTGTAGTGGTGGAGAGAAGGGCGTCTCATAGTTTACAACCAATGTCTGTTCACATGGGCGGGGCCACTGAGTGAGGATAGTTCACTTATGAAAACAATTCTCTCATTTAGAAGCTAAAATTACATTTAATCTTTTCACAAATAGTTTCATATTTAAACATTTAAATTGCACAACATTTCCATGTGAATCTGATAACTAGAATGTGTAGACTTTCCAAGATACAGTTTATGTCGTCCTATCATCAGTAATAATGTCCCAGACCACAACTGATCTGACATCATATTCTTTAAGTACCATCGGATATTTTTAACTGGTTGGATTACCAAAATATGGTTCCGTTCCCCACCCTTTTGATGTTACCAGACTCTCTCTATGTTAATAACAAAGGTCTTTCCAAGAGTCAAATCTGTAGAGTAGAGAGAGGAAAGGGGGAAAGGTATTTATGGGGGTCATAAACCTCACCAACAGGGCAACGTCATGACATCAATCTACACACAATAACCCCATAATGACAAAGTGAAAAAATGGCCTCTTTGTGTGAAGGATAACCGATTGTAAAATAAAGTGTTTCATTAGCTTATCCAGTTCAATGCAATAATTGTTTGTACTGATGGGTTCTGACTCCTAAACTTGAAATATTGTTAATTATCAGATATCCTATTGAAATATTGAGTCCCATAGTCTGGTTTCCACACCAGAAGTTAATGGGTATCTGTAGGAGGAAGGTATATGGTGGAGGCAGTTAAGCTGGGAATGTACCGAGTGAAGGAAAGACGATCACATGGTTGCAGGCACTGATAATGGTGGAGAGATGTGGTTTAGTGAGGAAGGGGGTCGAGGTCAGGTCAGGTCACATTAAGGGAGAAGGAACAGTTTGTTGCCCGTATCACTTAACTTCCTGCCTAGCAATAAGGATGTAATGTTTAGAGAGGAGGAGGATACTCTACCCAAATTGGGGTGTATAGTATATACTACCACTGGTGGAAACACCTCTTTGTCTGTGCAGCTGTCCGACACTTGGGTGAATACACTTGGTTTGAGCTTTACTAAGTGAGTTTATTTAGAACCTAGCAGTACATATAAAAAATGTGTTCGGTAATATTATTCCTCCTCACTATATTCTTGACCAAACACACACACACACACACACACACACACACACACACACACACACACACACACACACACACACACACACACACACACACACACACACACACACACACACACACACACACACACACACACACACTACACACAAACACAACCTGACATTGTAGCCAATAGGCTTTAGAGGCCTGTGTACTAATCCCTAATCTCGCTGATTAAAACAGAAAGAGAAATACACAAGGTTGCTTTGGCCTCTGATGTAGGAGTTACCATGGTAATAGCACCAGGGGATTGGGCGGAGCTGAGGGGTAGCAGAAGTTAGAGCTGAGAGAGCGAGGGAGTCAGGGAGGGAAAGAGAGAGAAACCAAAAAAAACAAAGCAAACTAGAATGCTATTTGGCCCTAAACAGAGAGTACACAGTGGCAGAATACCTGACCACTGTGACTGACCTAAACTTAAGGAAAGCTTTGACTTTGTACAGACTCAGTGAGCATAGCCTTGCTATTGAGAAAGGCCACCGAAGGCAGACCTGGCTCTCAAGAGAAGACAGGCTATATGTGCACACTGCCCACAAAATGAGGTGGAAACTGAGCTGCACTTCCTAACCTCCTGCCAAATGTATGACCATATTAGAGACACATATATAACTCAGATTACACAGACCCACAAAGAATTAGAATAACAAATCCAATTTTGATAAACTCCCATATCTACTGGGTGAAATACCACAGTGTGCCATCACAGCAGCAAAATGTGTGACCTGTTGCCTCAAGAAAAGGGCAACCAGTGAAGAACAAACACCATTGTAAATACAACCCATATTTATGTTTATTTATTTTCCCTTTTGTACATAATATTACAATGCAATGTCATTATTATTTTGGAACTTTTGTATGTGTAATGTTTACTGTACATTGTTATTGTTTATTTCACTTTTGTTTATTATCTAGTTCACTTGCTTTGGCAATGTTAACATATGTTTTCCATGACAATAAAGCCCTTTGAATTGACGGAGGGAGGGAGGGAGGGAGGGAGAGGGAGAGAGAGAGACAGGGTGTGTGGGAATGTGAGGGACTGTCAGTTCGGTGCTGGTGGGAGGAGGGGAGGCAGAGGGGAGAAGTGCTGGTGAGAGGAGAGGAGGCAGAGGGGAGAGGTGCTGGTGGGAGGAGGGGAGGCAGAGGGGAGAGGTGCTGGTGGGAGGAGGGGAGGCAGAGGGGAGAAGTGCTGGTGGGAGGAGAGGAGGCAGAGGGGAGAGGTGCTGGTGGGAGGAGGGGAGGCAGAGGGGAGAAGTGCTGGTGAGAGGAGAGGAGGCAGAGGGGAGAGGTGCTGGTGGGAGGAGGGGAGGCAGAGGGGAGAGGTGCTGGTGGGAGGAGGGGAGGCAGAGGGGAGAAGTGCTGGTGGGAGGAGAGGAGGCAGAGGGGAGAGGTGCTGGTGGGAGGAGGGGAGGCAGAGGGGAGAAGTGCTGGTGGGAGGAGAGGAGACAGAGGGGAGAGGTGCTGGTGGGAGGAGGGGAGGCAGAGGGGAGAGGTGCTGGTGAGAGGAGGGGAGGCAGAGGGGAGAGGTGCTGGTGGGAGGAGGGGAGACAGAGGGGAGAGGTGCTGGTGAGAGGAGGGGAGGCAGAGGGGAGAGGTGCTGGTGAGAGGAGGGGAGGCAGAGGGGAGAAGTGCTGGTGAGAGGAGGGGAGGCAGAGGGGAGAGGTGCTGGTGGGAGGAGGGAAGGCAGAGGGGAGAGGTGCTGGTGGGAGGAGAGGAGGCAGATGGGAGAGGTGCTGGTGAGAGGAGGGGAGGCAGAGGGGAGAGGTGCTGGTGGGAGGAGAGGGGGCAGAGGGGAGAGGTGCTGGTGGGAGGAGGGGAGGCAGAGGGGAGAGGTGCTGGTGGGAGGAGAGGAGGCAGAGGGGAGAGGTGCTGGTGGGAGGAGGAGAGGCAGAGGGGAGAGGTGCTGGTGGGAGGAGGGGAGGCAGAGGGGAGAGGTGCTGGTGGGAGGAGGGGAGGCAGAGGGGAGAGGTGCTGGTGGGAGGAGAGGAGGCAGAGGGGAGAGGTGCTGATGGGAGGAGAGGAGGCAGAGGGGAGAGGTGCTGGTGGGAGGAGGAGAGGCAGAGGGGAGAGGTGCTGGTGGGAGGAGAGGAGGCAGAGGGGAGAGGTGCTGGTGGGAGGAGGGAAGGCAGAGGGGAGAGGTGCTGGTGGGAGGAGAGGAGGCAGAGGGGAGAGGTGCTGGTGGGAGGAGGGGAGGCAGAGGGGAGAGGTGCTGGTGGGAGGAGGGAAGGCAGAGGGGAGAGGTGCTGGTGGGAGGAGAGGAGGCAGAGGGTAGAGGTGCTGGTGGGAGGAGGAGAGGCAGAGGGGAGAGGTGCTGGTGGGAGGAGAGGAGGCAGAGTGGAGAGGTGCTGGTGGGAGGAGGAGAGGCAGAGGGGAGAGGTGCTGGTGGGAGGAGGAGAGGCAGAGGGGAGAAGTGCTGGTGGGAGGAGAGGAGGCAGAGGGGAGAGGTGCTGGTAGGAAGAGGAGAGGCAGAGTGGAGAGGTGCTGGTGGGAGGAGGGAAGGCAGAGGGGAGAGGTGCTGGTGGGAGGAGAGGAGGCAGAGGGGAGAGGTGCTGGTGAGAGGAGGGGAGGCAGAGGGGAGAGGTGCTGGTGGGAGGAGGGAAGGCAGAGGGGAGAGGTGCTGGTGGGAGGAGAGGAGGCAGAGGGGAGAGGTGCTGGTGGGAGGAGGAGAGGCAGAGGGGAGAGGTGCTGGTGGGAGGAGAGGAGGCAGAGTGGAGAGGTGCTGGTGGGAGGAGGAGAGGCAGAGGGGAGAGGTGCTGGTGGGAGGAGGGGAGGCAGAGGGAAGAGGTGCTGGTGGGAGGAGGGGAGGCAGAGGGAAGAGGTGCTGGTGGGAGGAGGGGAGGCAGAGGGAAGAGGTGCTGGCAGCAGGGCCGGCCCAAGGCACAAGTGACATAAGCGATCGCTTAGGGTCCCCGGCCGCTAAGGAGCCCCAGACCAGAAAACACACACACATATATATATATATATTTTGGAAACTCAGTCAGTGTCTCAACTTACTGTTGAGAGTAAGAGTTGTTGAATACACAAGGTGCAATTTCTAAATGTGGTTGTGCATCAGCAGTTTTTCTTGTTATGTCAGTCAGCTCAATTAGCGATGTCAGCTAGCAATTTTTAGATTGGTAAGTTAGTATAGCCAGTAGCTAAACTTGTAGTAATCATGGCCAAATACTGACCGGGTACGCAGGGCTCGGCCTCCGGGGGGCCCTGACCTTCGGGGGCCCTGACTTCCGGGGGCCCTGACCTCCGGGGGCCCTGACCTCCGGGGGGCCCTGACCTTCGGGGGCCCTGACCTCTAGGGGGGCCCATTTATTTTGTTAGTAACTCTCACTCAGATATCATTAACATGGCATAAGCTATGGCAAAATTAGTAAAATTGCATGAAATTTGTTTAAAAATTACGCAATTTTTTCTGCCCATTGGCAAAATGTGTACAACTGCAGAAAACTTGCTTTAGAACTGCAACACGTTCTCTCTGCCCCATGGCAAAATGTGTTGAATTGCAGGAAATTTACTTTAAAACATAAACAATATGCCTGCTTGGTGGGCCGGCCACCCAACCAAATCTCGCTTAGGGCCCCAAAAAGGCTAGAGCCCGGCAGGCTGGAAAGAGAGGGAAGGCATTTCATTTCAGCACGCAGCAGAACGTGTGCTTCTCCTCCCAACTGGCCTACAGCTGCAGATTTCTCTCATCTAGTTAGTGCCTCAAGAGGAGCCCTATTCTCTATACAGTGCACTACTGTTGACCAGGGCCAATGGGATTCTGGTCAAAAGTAGTGCACTATATGGGGAATAGGCTAGCCATTTGGGACACAGCGTATAACTAGCAGATTCCTAAAGGACATTTATTGGAGACAAGGCAAGCTAATAGTACAATAATCATATTGACATGTGTAGGTCTCTCTCTCTCAGCTCTCTCTCTCTCTCTTAGCTCCCTCTCAGCTCTCTCTCTCTCTCTCTCTCAGCTCTCTCTCTCAGCTCTCTCTCTCAGCTCTCTCTCAGCTCTCTCTCTCTCAGCTCTCTCTCTCTCAGCTCTCTCTCTCTCTCAGCTCCCTCTCAGCTCTCTCTCTCAGCTCTCTCTCAGCTCTCTCTCAGCTCCCTCTCAGCTCTCTCTCAGCTCTCTCTCAGCTCTCTCTCAGCTCCCGTACTATTTGGTCGCAGGCTTTTTAACAGAACAGAAAATCTGCCAACCGTTATCAACATTGTAAATACTGAGATATATCTGCCCAAAAGGTTTGTGAGCTGTACCCTG